>NW_012319226.1:0-1799 GCF_000151885.1 Dipodomys ordii
TCCTTGAGGAGTGGTTTTAGATCCAACCATGTTGATGGCTCTGCTCTGCCATGGTCCCGTGTTATAATCCATTCTCTACTAAAAAAAGAAGAAAGGAACTTGCTGGGACTGGTGCTCATTCAGGAAACAGACTTGGAGGAGGAAGGTTTGAAGCCACCGTGGGAAAGATAAATCTGAGACTCCATCTCCAATTAACCAGACGGTGAGCGTAGTCAACAGGAGGAACTAAGAGGACAAAAGCCTCAGCAGCCTGGTGCCAGGTCTGGACAAGCAGCCTATCCTGTCTGTCCTCTTTTCAAGATCTAAGTGCTCACTCTGAAGAACATGTAAAAAGGCAAAATCCTGTAATTCAGTGAATGACTAGGTTCTTGAATAGATTATATTAGATGAGAAATTTTCTAAACATACTTTGTCAATTATTAGATACAGATAATCACACGAAGAGAAGAAACTCACAGTTTAGAATCTTCTTTGGTCATGGAAGCAAATGTAAACATGAGTCCCCCATGGGGACAGAGAAGGGCGCTATTTCCTACTGATGATACAGGACTACACCTCGCAGGCTTTCTATTCAAATGAAACAAAGAGAATAAACATATCTGACTACTGCATGAAGAAAAAGATACTTGACATAGTGCTTTTAAAATCAGTTACATGAGGTAGGCACTGGTGGTTCACGCCTGTAATCCTAGCTACTCAGGAGGCTGAGATCTGAGAATCTTCTGTTTGAACAGCCCCTCCAGGACACGTCGGCTGGCGGTTGAAACCCCGCCCTCCCCCCTCCCCGTCGTCATGGCTACGACAGAGGAAAAGCAAATGATGATAATAATGAATCATAACAACCTATATGTATGTGTATGTCAGAACTCTCACTCCCCACTGCCGGGTAGGTGAGGACTGACTGACTGAGTGAGTGACTGACCCGACCCGTGTTTTGCCCCTCCCGCCCCCCCATCCACCTTGTCGACGGCGAACGCGCGCCATCTAGTGGTGGTTTTGTGAATTGCAGTTTCCTCTCATGAAATGCATGGGGGAAAAAAAAGAACAAACAAACCACGCACTGACTGACTGAGAAAACCGGCCCAGGCTGGCTGGCCCCGAGAGAGACTGCCTTCTTTTCAGAGAAGGGGTGGGGTGGGGATGATGATGTGCCTCGTTGGAGTATGGGGCCCATGCATAGGCAGGCAGGCAGGCAGGCAGGCTCGGAGTGGGACCGTTGTGTGTTGGAGCGCCAGTACAGTAGCTCAAGCCCCAGGATTGACTGGCAAGTCGAGAGGAAAAGGAGGGAGGGAGTGCGGGCGGGCGGGCGGGCAGGCGGGAGAGAGAATTCAAACGAGAGAGAGAGACAGACAGACAGACAGACAGACAGACAGAGACAAAGAGAGACACACAGAGAGAAATAGAGAAACAGAAACAGAGAGACAAGAGACAGAGACGTGGTGAATTGGTCCGGCTGGACTACATACATGCTCTGTCGGGTCCGATCTTTGAGTTTCCTCAAAGATGCACGCACGCACACACACAGATACACTGAGATGCCCTCTGCCCCCTCTTCTCTCCTCTCCAATTCCCCCGCCCCCTCCCCCCTCCCCCCCCGTCAGGCACCAGAAATGAGATCCCTCCCCTTCGCCTATTGCGTCAATTACAAACAAAAGGCAGCGTGAGATTCAAGCAAATTTGTTTTATTTTGTTCCGAGGGTAGGGTTGTGGATTTTGGTGCAGGAGGGGGTCAGAGTTCCTGGTCGTGGTCGAGTAATCGCCTGCGGGGTTGGGGGTTGAGGATGGACGGTTACGCCTGA
>NW_012319227.1:0-1799 GCF_000151885.1 Dipodomys ordii
TCAGCAGCAGCAGCAGCCTCAGCTGCCGCAGCCGCAGCTTCAGCAGCAGAAGCAGCAGCTGCAGCAGCAGTAGCAGAGGCAGTTGTAGCAGCAGTCGCAGTCGCAGCCGCAGCCGCAGCTGCATCTGCTGCAGCAGAACTGCGATCTGAGCACCCCCTTCCTCACTCCGCAGCGCTCTCCCCATGTGGATCAGCGCAATCCGCAGCATCATCAGCAGCCGGAGCAGGAGGAGCAGCAGCAGGAGGAGCAGGAGGAGCAGACGGAGCAGCAGGAGCAGCAGCAGCAGCAGAAGAAGCAGCAGAAGAAGAAGAAGAAGAAGAAGAAGAAGAAGAAGCAGAAGAAGAAGAAGAAGAAGAAAAAGGAGAAGAAGAAGAAGAAGAAGAAGAAGAAGAAGAAGAAGAAGAAGAAGAAGAAGAAGAAGAAGAAGAAGAAGAAGAAGAAGAAGAAGAAGAAGAAGAAGAAGAAGAAGAAGAAGAAGAAGAAGAAGGAGAAGAATAAGGAGAAGCATAAGGAGAAGCATACAGAGAAGCATACGGAGAAGCATACGGAGAAGCAGTAGAAGCAGAAGAAGCAGAAGCAGGAGAAGCAGAATCAGAAGAAAAAGAATAAGCAAAAGAAGCAGAATCAGTGGGAGAAGCAGAAGAAGGAGAAGGCGAAGGAGCAGCAGAAGGAGAAGCAGAAGCAGAAGAATCATGAGAAGCAGAAGCAGAAGAAACAGAAGAAGGAGAAGAGCAGAAGCAGAAGTAGAAACAGAAGCAGAAGGAGAAGGAGAAAGAGTAGCAGGAGAAGCAGAAGAAGCTGAAGCAGGAGAAGCAGAAGGAGAAGAAGCAGAAAAAGCAGAAGCAGAACCTGAACCAGAAGGAGAAGCAGGAGAAGCAGAAGCAGAAGAAGCAGGAGAATCAGAAGCAGAAGAAAGAGAAGAAGGAGAAGAGCAGAAGCAGAAGGAGAAGCAGAAGCAGAAGGAGAAGCAGAATAAACAGATGCTGAAGTAGAAGAAAGAGAAAAAGCAGAAGAAGCAGAAGAGGAAGCAGAAGGAGAAGCAGAAGCAGAAGAAGGAGAAGGAGAAAGAGAAGGATTTGGAGTAGAAGAAACAGAAGGATAAGCAGAAGCAGAAAGAAAAGGAGAAGGAGAAGCAGGAGAAGCAGAAGCAGGAGAAGCAGAAGCAGAATTAAAAGCAGAAGAATGAGAAATTGAAACAGAAGAAGATGCAGAAGAAGAAGCAGAAGCAGAAGGAGAAGCAGAAGTTGAGGAGAAGGAGAAGCAGAAGGATAATCATAAGGAGAAACAGAAGGAGAAGAAGGAGAAGCAGAAGCGGGAGAAGCAGAAGGAGAAGAAATAGAAGAAGGAGAAGAAGCAGAAGGAGAAGCAGAAACAGAAGGAAATGCAGAAATAGAAGCAGAAGAAGCCGAAGAAGCAGAAGAAGAACCTGAAGCAGAAGGAGAAGCAGAAGAAGCAGAATCTGGAGAAGAAGAAGGAGAAGCAGAAGCAGAAAGAGAAGCAAAAGCAGAAGGAGAAGCAGAAGAAACAGAAGAAGCAGAAGCAGTAGCAGAAGAAGCTGAAGATGCAGAAGCAGAAGAAGAAGCAGAAGGAAAAGAAGAAGAACAAGAAGGAGAAGGAGAAACAGAAGGAGAAGCAGAAGGAGAAGCAGAAGGAGAAGCAGGAAAAGCAGAAGAAGCAGTAGCAGACGGAGAAGGAGAAGCGGAAGTAGTAGAAGAAGCATAAGGACAAGCACAAGCAGAAGGAGATGCAGAAGCAGAAGCAGAAAGAGAAGCAGACGAAGAGAAGCAGAACGAGAATGA
>NW_012319228.1:0-1799 GCF_000151885.1 Dipodomys ordii
TTCTGCTTCTGCTTCTTTTGCTTATTCTTTTTCTTCTGCTTCTGCTTCTTCTGCTTCTGCTTCTCCTTTTGTTCTCCTTCTCCTGCTTCTGCTTCTTCTGCTTCTACTGCTTCTCCTTATGCATCTTCTTCTTCTTCTTCTTCTTCTTCTTCTTCTTCTTCTTCTTCTTCTTCTTCTTCTTCTTCTTCTTCTTCTTCTTCTTCTTCTTCTTCTTCTTCTTCTTCTTCGTCTTCTTCTTCTCTTTCTTCTGCTTATGCTTTTCCTGCTTCTTCTGCTTCTACTGCTTCTCTTTCTGCTTCTCATTCTGCTTCTCCTTCTCCTTCTGCTTCTCCTATTGATTCTGCTGCCCTTCCTTCTCCTTCTCCTTCTCCTACTTCTGCTTCTCCTTCTGCTTCTGCTTCTTCTGCTTCTCCTGCTTCTCCTTCTGCATCTTCTTCTTCTTCTTCTTCTTCTTCTTCTTCTGCTTCTGCTTCTCCTTCTTCTGCTTCTCCTTCTGATTCTCCTTCTGCTTTTCCTTCTGCTGCTCCTTGTCCTTCTTCTGCTTCTCCCTCTGATTCTGCTTCTTATGCTTATCCTTATCCTTTTCTTCTGCTTCTGCTTCTCCTGCTTCTGCTTCTTCTGCTTCTACTTCTTCTCCTTATGCTTCTACTTCTTCTTCTCCTTCTTCTTCTTCTTCATCTTCTTCTTCTTCTTCTTCTTCTTCTTCTTCTTCTTCTTCTTATTCTTCTTCTTCTTCTTCTTCTTCTTCTTCTTCTTCTTCTTCTTCTTCTTCTTCTTCTTCTTCTTCTTCTTCTCTTTATTCTGCTTCTTCTTTTCCGGCTTCTTCTGCTTCTAGTCCTTCTCTTTCTTCTTCTCATTCTGCTTCTGCTTCTCCTTCTGCTTCTCCTATTGCTTCTGCGGCTCTTTCTTCTCCTTCTCCTACTTCTACTTCTCCTTCTGCTTCTGCTTCTTCTGCTTCTCCTGCTTCTCCTTGTGCATCTTCTTCTGCTTCTGCTTCTCCTTGTGCTGCTTCTTCTGCTTGTGTTTCTCCTTCTGCTTCTCCTTCTGCTTCTTCTGCTTCTCCTTCTGATTCTCCTTCTCCTTCTGCTTCTGTTTCTCTTTCTCCTTCTTGTTCTCCTGCTTTTCCTTCTGCTTCTCCTTCTGCTGCAACTGCTACTGCTTCTGCTTCTTCTGTTTCTTCTGCTTCTCCTTCTGCTTTTGATTCTCTTTCTGCTTCTGCTTCTCCTTCAACTAGTCATTCTACTTCTCCAGATTCTGCTTCTTCTGCTTCTCCTTCTGCTTCAGGTTCTGCTTCTGCTTCTTCGGATTCTTATGCTTCTGCCTCTCCTGCTTCTGCTTCTTCTGCTTCCCCTCCTTATCTTTCTGCTTCTCCTTCTGTTTCTGCTTCTCCTTCTGCTTCTGCTTCTTGTCCTTCTCCTGTTTCTTCTGCTTCTGCTTCTCCTGTTTCTGCATCTCCTGCTTCTCCTTCTGCTGCTCTTTCTGCTTCTCCTGCTGCTTTTCCTTCTCCTGCTCCTTCTTCTGCTTCTCTTTCTTCTTCTCCTTCTGTTTCTCCTTCTTCTCCTTCTCGTTCTTCTGCTTTTCCTTCTGCTTCTCCTTCTGCTTCTGCATCTTCTGCTTCTTCTGCTACTGCCTCTGCTTCTTCTGTTTCTTCTGCTTCTCCTTTTCCTTTACTTCTCTTTCTGCTTCTGCTTCTCCTTCTGCTTCTCCAGATTCTGCTTCTTCTGCTTCTCCTTCTGCTTCAGGTTCTGCTTCAACATCATCAGCTTCTTCAAGCTTCAGCTTACTCCTGCTGCTGCTTC
>NW_012319229.1:0-1798 GCF_000151885.1 Dipodomys ordii
GCGAGGACACAGCGGGACACAGTTGCGACACAGAGGGGACTCAGTGGGGGACACAGCGGGGGACAAAGCAGGACACCACGGGACAGTGTGACACAGCGGGACACAGCGGGGACACTGCACGGACGCAGCGGTACAAAGCGGGGGACACAGCGGGGACTCAGCGGGGGACACAGCGGGGGACAAAGCGGGACACCACGGAACACAGCGGGTCACAGCGGGAAACAGCGGTGACCCTGTTGGGACACAGCGGGACCCAGTGGGGGACACAGCGGGACATAGCGGGGACTCACCAGGGGACACAGCGAAGGACAAACTGGGACACCACGGGACACAGTGGGACACAGCGGGACACAGCGGGGACACTGCGGGAACATAGCGGGACACAGCGGGGGACACAGGGGGACACAGCAGGACACAGCAGGGACAGAGCGGGACACAGCAGGACACAGCGGGGACACTGCGGGAACATAGCGGGACACAGCAGGGTACACAGCAGGACACAGCAGTGGACACAGAGGGAACACAGCTGGACACAGCGGGGTACACAGTGGGACACAGGGGGCACACAGTGGGGACACAGCGGGGGACACAGCGGGACACAGCGGGTCACAGCGGGGGACACAGCGGGGGACAGAGCGGGGGACAGTAGAGGACAGAGAGGGGACACAGCGGACACAGCGGGGTGCACAGAGGGACACAGTGGGCACACAGTGGGGACACAGCGGGACAAAGCAGGACACAGCGGGGACAGAGCAGGACAGAGCGTGACACAGCGAGGACACATTGGGACACAGCGGGACACCGAGGAACTCAGCGGGAGACACAGCAGTACACAGCGGGAAACAGTGTGACACACCGGGGAGACAGCAGGGACACAGTGGGGGACACAGCAGGACACAGCGGGTCACAGCGGGGGACACAGCGGGACACAGCGGGGGACACAGCGAGGACACAGCGGGACACAGTTGCGACACAGAGGGGACTCAGTGGGGGACACAGCGGGGGACAAAGCAGGACACCACGGGACAGTGTGACACAGCGGGACACAGCGGGGACACTGCACGGACACAGCGGTACAAAGCGGGGGACACAGCGGGGACTCAGCGGGGGACACAGCGGGGGACAAAGCGGGACACCACAGAACACAGCGGGTCACAGCGGGAAACAGCGATGACCCTGTGGGGACACAGCGGGACCCAGTGGGGGACACAGCGGGACACAGCAGGGACTCACCTGGGGACACAGCGAAGGACAAACTGGGACACCACGGGACACAGTGGGACACAGCGGGACACAGCGGGGACACTGCGGTAACATAGCGGGACACAGCGGGGGACACAGGGGGACACAGCGGGACACAGCAGGGACAGAGCGGGACACAGCGGGGAAACTGCGGGAACATAGCGGGACACAGCGTGGTACACAGCAGGACACAGCAGTGGACACAGCGGGAACACAGCTGGACACATCGGGGTACACAGTGGGACACAGGGGGCACACAGTGGGGACACAGCGGGGGACACAGCGGGACACAGCGGGTCACAGCGGGGGACACAGCGGGGGACACAGCGGGACACAGCGGGGACTCACCTGGGGACACAGAGAAGGACAAACTGGGACACCACGGGACACAGCGGGGGACAGCAGAGGACAGAGAGGGGACACAGCGGCGACACAGAGGGGACGCAGCTGGGGACCCAGCGTGGGACAAAATGGGACACCACGGGACACAGTGTTACACAGCGGGACACAGCGGGGACACAGCGGGGACACAGCGAGGACATAGCGGCACACAAAT
>NW_012319230.1:0-618 GCF_000151885.1 Dipodomys ordii
GTCTAAGATTTCTGCTAATGAAAAATCATGGTCTTCGTTTATAGACCCACTACTCTGAAACTTTGTCCAAGAGAGAGAACAAAGATTTCGGCTTGCTAGCACTGTTATAGATTCTTATGCTGACAGACCCATGTTCGCCATTATAACATGGAAACTATCATAGAAAAATACGTACTGTGTGATTACGCATAATGAGCAGGATAATGAGTGGTCTTGTGTGGTACATTTTACCTTTTTCTTACGTTTTCATCCTACCCCCCAGTATGCTGCAATTCTAAAAGGAGAGGCGAAGGGAAAGAACAAAAGAAGTAACATTCTTCTATTTTCCCCCGCCCCCCCCCGAACGCGAGGTGCCATCTTTTTGCAGCGTGTCACGTCTTTATCGTACCATGCCAGGTCGGGTGGCCGGGACCACATGAAAGGGGAGAGGGGTAACGGGCGCCCAAGTCTGGAGCTTTTGCGGTTTGCGAGCCGGAGGCCTGGGGGGGGGGGACGTTCACCGGCGTTTTCTAAGGGAGCGCCCCGCTTTGTTTGTAGAGGTTACGTGATCTGCGATCTGCGCTCCCAGCCTAGCGTTTTGCCTTTTATTCTAAGCGCCTTCCCCCTGAACCTCCCGAT
>NW_012319231.1:0-1798 GCF_000151885.1 Dipodomys ordii
AAGCAGATGGATGTATGCAGGTGATTGCAGAACCTGATATTCTAAAGCTGAATGATCGGGGTGAAGGACAAGATAGCTGATTTTTAATGTTGATGCTGGATCGGTAGGAGGTAGCAGAAGGTGAGGGAGGTATTTCAGAAGAAGCTGAATGCAGGAGTATGCAGAATCATATGAATGTGAAGATGCAGATAGGAGAATGTGAATCAGATGTAGAAGCAGGAGTAGCTGAATTTTGGAGAAGCATAAGGAGAAGCAGAAGCAGAAAGAGAATCAAAAGCAGAAGGAGAAGCAGAAGAAACAGAAGAAGTAGAAGGAGTAGCAGGTGTAGCAGAAGCAGAAGGAAAAGCAGAAAAACAGGAATGAGAAGGTGATACAGAAGGAGAAGTAGAAGGAGAAGCAGAAAGAGAAGCAGTTAAAGCAGAAGAAGAAGAAGCAGAAGGAGAATCAGAAGGAGAAGCAGAAGAAGGAGAAGGAGAAACAGAAGCAGAAGAAGATGCAGAAGGAGAAGCAGGAGAAGCAGAAGAAGCAGAAGCAGAAGGAGAAGCAGGAGAAGCAGAAGAAGCAGAATCTGGAGAAGCAGAAGGAGAAGCAGAAGCAGAAAGAGAAGCAAAAGCAGAAGGAGAAGCAGAAGAAACAGAAGAACCAGAGGCAGTAGCAGAAGAAGCAGAAGATTCAGAAGCAGAAGGAGAAGCAGAAGGAAAAGCAGAAGATCTAGAAGGAGAAGGAGAAGGAGAAACAGGAGTAGAAGCAGAAAGAGAAGCAGAAGAAGGAGCAGTAGAAGGAAAAGCGGCAGGAGAAAAAGAAAGAGCAGCAGAAGGAGAAGCAGGAAATGCAGAAACAGGAGAAGAACAAGCAGAAGAAACAGGAGAAGGACAAGAAGCAGAAGCAGAAGGAGAAGCAGAAAGAGAAGGAGGGGAAGCAGAAGAAGCAGAAGCAGGAGAAGCAGAAGCATAAGAATCCGAAGAAGCAGAAGCAGAACCTGAAGCAGAAGGAGAAGCAGGAGAAGCAGAAGAAGCAGAATCTGGAGAAGCAGAATGAGAAGCAGAAGGAGAAGCAGAAGCAGAATGAGAATCAAATGCAGAAGGAGAAGCAGAAGAAACAGAAGAAGTAGAAGCAGTAGCAGTTGTAGCAGAAGCAGTAGGAAAAGCAGAAGGAAAAGCAGAAGAACAAGAAGGAGAAGGAGAAACAGAAGGAGAAGCAGAAGGAGAAGCAGAAAGAGAAGCAGGTAAAGCAGAAGAAGAAGCAGAAGGAGAATCAGAAGGAGAAGCAGAAGAATGAGAAGGAGAAGCAGAAGCAGAAGAAGATGCAGAAGGAGAAACAGAAGAAGCAGAAACAGAAGGAGAAGCAGGAAAAGCAGAAGAAGCAGAAGCAAAAGGTGAAGCAAAAGAAGGAGAAGCAGAGGCAGAAGAAGAAGCATAAGGACAAGCACAAGCAGAAGGAGATGCAGAAGGAGAAGCAGGAGAAGCAGAAGAAGCAGAAGCTGAAAGAGAAGCAGAAGTAGGAGAAGGAGGAGAAGCAGAAGCAGAAGGAGAAGCAGAAGCAGAATGAGAAGCAGAAAGAGAAGCAGGAGGAGGACAAGAAGCAGAAGCAGGAGAAGCCGAAAGAGAAGAAGCACAAACAGAAGCAGAAGGAGAAGCAGAAGCAGAAGGAGAAGCAGCAGAAGAAGTAGAACCAGAAATCCAGGCACGAGAAACAGAAGAAGCAGAAGCAGAAGGAGAAGCAAAAAGAGAAGCAGAAGGAGAAGTAGAAAAAGCAGCAGAAGAAGCAGAAAAACAAGCAGGAGAAGCAGAAGCAGAAA
>NW_012319232.1:0-1798 GCF_000151885.1 Dipodomys ordii
GGAAACACAGCGGGGGACACAGCGGGACACAGCGGGGTACACAGCATGGACACAGCAAGTCGCAGCGGGGTAATAGTGGGGGACACAGCGGGATACAGAAGGACACAGCGAGGACAGAGCGGGAAAAAGGAGGACAGAGCTGGGACACAGAGGGGAAACAGCGGGGGACACAGTGGGACACTGCGGGGACACAGAGGGACTTAGCGGTTAAACAGTGAGGACACAGCAGGGACACAGCGGGACACAGTGGAGACACAGCGGGGACACAGCGGGACCCAGCGGGACCCAGCGGGGACACAGCGAGGACACAGCGGGACACAGCGGGGGACACAGCTGGGGACACAGCGGGGGACAGCGTGGACACAGAGGGACACAGCAGGACACAGCGGGGACACAGCAAGGACACAACGGGACACAGCGGGACACAGAGGGGAACACAGCAGGGGACACAGCGGGACACAGCGGGGGACATAGAGAGACACAGCGAGACACAGCGGGGACAAAGCGGGGAACAAAGCGGGGACACAGCGGGACACAGCGGGACAAAACGGGACACAGCTGGACACAGCGGGGACACAGCAGGGGACACAGCGGCGGACAGCGGGGACACAGTCGGACACAGCAGGACACAGCGGGAAATAGCGGGTACACAGCGAGGACAAAGCGGGACACAGCGGGACAAAGAGGGGACACAGCAGGGGACAGCAGGGAGACACAGCGGGGACACAGCGGGGACACATCGGTACTCAGCGGGACACAGGGGGTACACAGCGGGAAACACAACCGTTCACAGCGGCTGACACAGCGGGACACAGCCGGGGACACAGCGGGACAATGCGGGACAAGGTGGGGACAGAGTGGGACACAGCAGGGACATAGCGGGGGACACAGCGGGGACACAGTGGGGACACAGCAGGATACAACGGGGACACAGCGGGGACACAGCGGGACACAGCAGCGACACAGAGGAACACAGCGGGGGACACAGCGGGACACAGCGTGGGACAGAGCGGGACACAGCGTGGACACAGCGGGATACAGCGAGACACAGCAGTGACAAAGCGGCGACACAGGGGGACACATCGGGACACAGCGGGACACAGCGGGAACACAGCGGGGGACAGAGGGGACACACCGGTGGACAACGGGGACACAACAGGACAGCACGGGGGTCACAGTGGGAAAAAGAGGAATCACAGGGGGACACAGGGTGCGACACAGAGGGACACAGCGGGACACAGCGGGACAGAGTGGGAACACAGCGGGGACAAAGCGGGGGACACAGTGGGGGACACAGCGGGAAAAAGCAGGGGACACAGCGGGACTCAGCTGGGGACACATCAAAGGCCACAGCGGGTGACACAGCGGGGGAAAGAGCGGGAAACAGCGGGGGAAACAGCGAGGACACAGCAGGACACAGCGGGGTACACAGAGGCAGACACAGCGGTACACATCGTGACACAGCGGGGACACACCAGGACACAGCGGAACACAGAGGGGACACAGCGGGGGACAGCAGGGAGACACAGCGGGGACACAGCAGGGACACATAGGTACACAGCGGGACACAGGGGGTACAGAGCAGGACACAGCGGAATACAGCGGGAAACACAACCGGACACAGTGGGGGACACAGCAGGACACAGCGGGGGACAGAGCAGGACAAAGCGGGACACAGTGGGGACAGAGTGGGACACAGCGGGGACACAGCAGGGGACACAGCGGGGACACAGCGGGGGGGACAGGGGGAAACAGCGGGAAACACTGGGGGACACAGCGAGGACACAGCTCGACACAG
>NW_012319233.1:0-1798 GCF_000151885.1 Dipodomys ordii
TCAGAAGAAGCAGAAGCTAGAAGCTGAAAGAGAAGGAGAAGAAGGAGAAGGAGATGCAGAAGGAGAAGGACAAGCAGGAGAAGCAGAAGAAGCAGAAGCGGGAGGAGCAGAAGAAGAAGAAGAAGAAGAAGAAGAAGAAGAAGAAGAAGAAGAAGAAGAAACAGAAGAAAGAGAAGGAGCAGAAGGAGAAGCAGAAGCAGAAGGAGAAGCAGAAAGAGAAGCAGAAGAAGCAGAAGAAGCAGAAGCAGGAGAAGCAGAAGCAGAAGAAGCAGAAGCAGGAGAAGCAGAAGCAGAAGAAACAGAAGAGGCCCAAGAAGCAGAAGGAGAACCTGAAGCAGAAGAAGCAGAAGCAGCAGAAGCTGGAAAAGCAGAAGCAGAAGAAACAGAACTAGCAGAAGAAGCAGAACGAAAAGCAGAAGAAGAAGAAGGAGAAAGAGAAGGAGTAGGAGTAGGAGGAGCAGAAGGAGAATGAGAAGCAGAAAGAGAAGCAGAAGGAGAAGCAGAAGGAGAAACAGAAGAAGCAGAAGCAGGAGAAGCAGAAGCAGAAGCAGAATGAGAAGCACAAGAAGGAGAAATTGAAAGAGAAGGAGAATGAGACGGAGAAGCAGAAGGAGAAGTAGGAGAAGCAGAAGAAGAAGAAGCAGGAGAAGCAGAAGAAACAGAAGAAGGAGAAGAGCAGAAGCAGAAACACACGGAGAAGCAGAAGCAAAAGGAGAAACAGAAGAAGCAGAAGCTGAAGCAGAAGAAGAAGCAACAGAAAAAGCAGAAGAAGCAGGAGAAGAAGCAGCAGGAGAAGCAGAAGAAGAAGGAGAAGGAGAAGCAGAAAGAGAAGCAGAAGCAGAAAGAGAAGCAGAAGCAGAAGGAGAACAAGAAATAGAAGCAGGAGAATCAGAAGAAGCAGAAGTAGAAGCAGAAAGAGGAGAAGAACGAGAAGCAGAAGTAGAATCAGAAGAAACAGAAGAAGAAGAAACAGAAGCAAAAGAAACAGAAGAAGAAGAGCAGAAGCAGAAGGAGAAGCAGAAGCAGAAGGAGAAGCAGAAAGAGAAGCAGGAGAAGCAGAAGAAGCAGCAGCAGGAGAAGCAGAAGAAACAGGAGAAGCCGAAGAAGCAGAAGCAGAATCTGAAGCAGAAGGAGAAACAGAAGAAGCACAATCTAAAGCATAAGCAGAAGAAACAGAAATAGTAGAATAAGCAGAAGCAGAAGCAGCAGGAAAAGCAGAAGAAGAAGATGGGGAAGGCGAAAGAGGAATATTAGGAGTAGGAGAAGCAAAAGGATAAGCAGAAGCAGAAAGAGACGCAGAAGGAGAAGCAGCACGAGAAGTAGGAGAAGCAGGAGAAGCAGAAGAAGGAGAAGCAGAAGAAACAGAAGACGCAGAAGCAGAATGAGAAGCAGAAGGAGAAATTGAAGCAGAAGCAGAAGCAGAAGGAGAAACAGAAGCAGAAGTAGAAGCAGAAGAAAGAGAAGGAGAAGGAGAAGCAGAAAGAGAAGCCGAACGAGAAGCAGGAGAAGCAAAAGCAGGAGAAGCAGAAACAGAAGAAACAAAAGAAGGAGAAGAAACAGAAGGAGAAGCAGAACAGAAGAAAAAGCAGAAAGAGAAGCAGGAGAAGCAGAAGAAGCAGCAGCAGGAGAAGCAAAAGCAGAAGCAGACCCTGAAGCAGAAGGAGAAGCAGAGAAGCAGATCTGGAGAAGCAGAAGGAGAAGCAGAGCAGAAAGAGAAGCAAAGCAGAAGAGAAGCAGACTAGAAGCAGAGAACAGAGAGCAGAGGCAGTAGCAGAGAGCAGAGATGCAGAAGCTTAGG
>NW_012319234.1:0-1798 GCF_000151885.1 Dipodomys ordii
TGCTCCTCCTCCTCCATCATCATCATCATCGTCTTCATCGTCTTCTTCATCATCATAATCTTCATCTTCTACTTCATCTTCTTCATATCTGCTGCTGCTGCTGCTGCTGCTGCTGCTGCTGCTGATTCTTCTGCTTCTCCTTCTCCTTCTTCTGCTTCTCCTTCTCCTTCTGCTTCTCTTTGTATTTCGACTTCAATTTCTCCTTCTTTTGCTTCTCATTCTGCTTCTGCTTCTTCTTCTGCTTCTCCTGCTTCAGCTTCGTCTGCTTCTCCTGCTTCTCCTTCTGCTTCTCCTTCTGCTTCTGCTTATCTTTCTGCTTTTCCTTCTCCTAATCCTTCTCTTTCTCCTTCCTTTCTCCTTCTCCTTCTTTTTCTCCTGCTCCTCCTTGTGCTTCTCCTTCTCCTTCTTCTTCTCCTTCTTCTTCTTTATTCTTATTTTTCTTCTTCTTCTTCTTCTCCTTGTCCTCCTCCTCCTCCTCCTCTCCTCCTCCTCCTCCTCCTCCTCCTCCTCCTCCTCCTCCTCCTCCTTCTTCTTCTTTTTCTTCTTCTTCTTCTTCTTCTTCTTCTTCTTCTTCTTCTTCTTCTTCTTCTTCTTCTTCTTCTTCTTCTTTATTTCTGCTTTTCTTTCTCCTTCTCCTTCTTTTGCTTCTCATTCTGCTTCTGCTTCTCCTTCTCCTTCTGCTTCTCCTTCTGTATCTCTTTCTGCTTCTGCTTCTCCTTCTTGTGCTTCTCCTACTTCTGCTTCTCTTTCTGCTTCTTCTGCCTCTCCTTCTGATTTTCCTGTCTCTCCTTCTCCTTCTGCTTCTCCTTCTGCTTCTCCTTCTTCTGATTCTTCCTCTTCTTCTATTACTTCTTCTTCTTCTTCTTCTTCTTCTTCTTCTTCTTCTTCTTCTTCTTCTTCTTCTTCTTCTTCTTCTTCTTCTTCTTTTTCTTCTTCTTCTTCTTCTTCTTCTTCTTCTTCTTCTTCTTCTTCTTCTTCTTCTTCTTCTTCTTCTTCTTCTTCTTCTTCTTCTTCTTCTTCTTCTTCCTCTTCTTCTCTTTCTTTTGCTTCTGCTTTTCCTGCTTCTTCTGCTTCTACTGCTTCTCTTTCTGCTTCTAATTTGCTTCTGCTACTCCTTCTGCTTCTCCTATTGCTTCTGCTGCTCTTCCTTCTCCTTCTCCTACTTCTGCTTCTCCTTCTGCTTCTGCTTCTCCTTCTGCTTCTCCTTATATTTCTCTTTCTCCTTCTCGTTCTTCTGCTTCTACTTCTGCTTTTGCTTCTGCTACTTATGCTTCTTCTGTTTCTTTTGCTTCTGCTTCAGTTGCTTCTGCTTGTTAGCTTCTCCTGCTTCTCCTGCTTCTGTTTCTGCTTCTTCTTCTTCTTCTTCTCTTTCGGGTTCTCCTGCTTCTGCTTCTTGTGCTTCTCCTGCTTCTCTTTCTGCTACTCATTCTGCTTCTGCTTCTCCTTCTGCTTCTTCTTCTCCTCCTTCTCCTACTTCTGCTTCTCCTTCAGCTTCTGCTTCTCCTGCTTCTTTTGGTTCACCTTTGGCTTCTGCTTCTTCTGCTATTCCTGCTTTTCCTTCAGCTTCTCCCTCTGCCTCTCCTTCTGCTTTTCCTTCTGTTTCTCCTTCTCCTTCTCGTTCTTCTGCTTTTCCTTCTGCTTCTCCTTCTGCTTCTAAATCTTCTCCTTCTCCCTCTGCTTCTGCTTCTCATGCTTCTTCTTTTTCTTCTGCTTCTGCTCCTCCTGCTACTGCTTCTTCTACTTCTCCTGCTTCTCTTTCTGCTTCTCCTTCTTCTTCTCCTTCTGCTTCTTCCTCTTC
>NW_012319235.1:0-1798 GCF_000151885.1 Dipodomys ordii
GAGAAGAGAAGCAGAACAGAAGGAGAAGGAGAAGTTGGAGAATCTATGAAGAAGCAGAAGCAGAAAGAGAAGCAGAAGAAGGAGACGGAGAAGCAGAAGGAGAAGGACAAGCAGGAGAAGCAGAAGAAGCAGTAGCAGGAGAAGCAGAAGCAGAAGAAACAGAAGAAGCCGAAGAATCAGAAGGAGAACCTGAAGCAGAAGGAGAAGCAGAAGCAGCAGAAGCTGGAAAAGCAGAAGCAGAAGAAACCGAACAAGCAGAAGAAGCAGAAGCAGAACGAGAAGCAGAAGAAGAGGGAGAAAGAGAAGGGTTAGGAGTAGGAGGAGCAGAAGCAGAATAAGAAGCAGAAAGAGAAGCAGAAGGAGAAGCAGAAGGAGAAACAGAATCAGAAGCAGGAGAAGCAGAAGCAGAAATAGAAGCACAAGAAGGAGGAATTGAAGGAGAAGGAGAATGAGACGGAGAAGCAGAAGGAGAAGAAGGAGAAGCAGAAGAAGAAGAAGCAGGAGAAGCAGAAAAAGAAAAAACAGAAAAAGCAGAAGAAGCAGAAGAAGAAGCAGCAGGAGAAGCAGAAGAAGAAGAAGGAGAAGGAGAAAGAGAAGGTTTAGGAGTAGGAGAAACAGAAGGATAAGCAGAAGCAGAAAGAGAAGCAGAAGGAGAAACAGGAGAAGCAGAAGAAGAAGAAGCAGGAGAAGCAGAAGCAGAATGAAAAGCAGAAGAAGGAGAAATTGAAACAGAAGAAGATGCAGAAGGAGAAGCAGAAGTAGAAGGAGAAGCAGAAGAAGGAGAAGCAGAAGGAGAAGCAGGAGAAGCAGAATCAAAAGAAATAGAAGAAGGATAAGAAGCAGAAGCAGAAAGAGAAGCACAAACAGAAGGAGAAGCAGAAATAGAAGCAGAAGAAGCGGAAGCAGAACCTGAAGCAGAAGGAGAAGCAGGAGAAGCAGAAGAAGCAGAATCTGGAGAAGAAGGAGAACCAGAAGGAGAAGCAGAAGCAGAGAGAGAAGCAAAAGCAGAAGGAGAAGCTGAAAGAGAAGCAGAAGAAACAGAAGAAGCATAAGCAGAAGCAGTAGCAGAAGAAGCTGAAGATGCAGAAGCAGATAGAGAAGCAGCAGGAATAGCAGAATAACGAGAAGGAGATACAGAAGGAGAAGAAGAATGAGAAGCAGAAGGAGAAGCAGGAAAAACAGAAGAAGCAGAAACAGACTGAGAAGCAGAAGATGGAGAAGCAGAAGCAGAAGAAGAAGCAGAAGGAAAAGCACAAGCAGAAGGAGCTGCAGAAGGAGTAGCAGGAGAAGCAGAAGAAGCAGAAGCAGAAGGAGAAGAAGAAGGAGAAGAAGCAGAATCAGAAGAAGCAGAAGGAGAAGTAGAAAGAGAAGCCGACGAAGAGAAGCAGAACGAGAAGCAGGAGAAGCAGAAGAAGCAGAGCGGGAGAAGCAGAAGAAGAAGAAATAGAAGGAGCAGAAGCAGAAGGAGGAGCAGAAGCAGAAGGAGAAGCAGAAAGAGAAGCAGGAAAAGCAGAAGAAGCAGAAGCAGGAGAAGCAGAAGCAGAAGAAACAGGAGAAGGACAAGAAGCAGAAGCAGAAGCAGAAGGAGAAGCAGAAAGAGAAGAAGTAGAAGCAGAAGACGCAGGAAAAGCAGAAGCAGCAGAAAGAGAAGAAGAAGAAGAAGAAGAAGAAGAAGAAGAAGAAGAAGAAGAAGAAGAAGAAGAAGAAGAAGAAGAAGAAGAAGAAGAAGAAGAAGAAGAAGAAGAAGTAGAAGAAGAAGAAGAAGAAGGAGAAGGAGAAACAGTAGAAGCAGAAGATG
>NW_012319236.1:0-1798 GCF_000151885.1 Dipodomys ordii
ACAGAGGGACACAGCGAGGACAACGTGGGGCACACAGCAGGGGACACAGTTGGGCCACCACGGGACATAGCAGGACAAAGCTGGACACAGCTGTGACACTGGGGGGACATAGCGGGACACAGCGGTGGACACAGCGGGGACACAGTAGGACACAGCGGGGGAACACAGCGAGGACACAGTGCGACACAGCGTGACACAGCGGGGTACAAAGCGGTAGGCAGCAGGTGACACAGTGAGGACACAGCGGGACATAGCGGGCACACAGAGGGACACAGCGGTACACAGTGGGGGATACAGCCGGACAAAGCGGGGGACAGAGCGGGGGACACTGCAGGACTCAGCGGGGACACAGCGGAACACAGCGGGACACAGTTGGACACAGCGGAGGACACAGCGGGACACAACGGGGGACACAGTGAGGACACAGCGGGACAGAACGAGGGATACAGCGAGGACACAGCGGGACACAGCGGGACTCAGGGGGGGACACAGCGGGGAAAACAGCGAGACACAACGGGGGACACAGCGGGGGACACAGCGTTACACAGCGGGGGGACACAGCAGGGGACACAGCAGGGGACACAGCAGGACAGAGCAGGGGACACAGTGAGGAAAGAGCGGGACACAGCGGAGACACAGCAAGGACAAAGCGGGAACACAGTGGGACAAAGCGGGACACAGCGGGGACAGAGCGGGACACAGCGTGACACAGCGGGATACAGCGAGGGACAGAGAGGGACACAGCGGGGGACACAGCGAGGACACAGCAGGACACTGCCGGATACACATCGAGGACACAGGGGGACACAGCAGAACACAGCGGTACACAGCGGGGGATACAGCGGGACACAGCGGCGGACACAGGAGGGACAAAGCGGGACTCAGCGGGGGACACAGCGTGACACAGCGTGACACAGCGGGACACAGCTGGACGCAGCAGGGACACAGCGGGGGACAAAGCAGAACACAGCGGGACACAGCGGTGGACACAGCGGGACAGAGCGGGGGACACAGCGGGACACAGCGGGACACAGTGGGGGACACAGCAGGGCCAAGCGGGGGACAGAGCGGGGGACAGAGCGGGACACAGCCGGGCCACAGCGGGACACAGCGGGACACAGCGTGGGACACAGCGGGACACAGCAGGGGACACAGCGAGGACACAGTGGGACAGAGCGGGGGATACAGCAAGGACACAGCGGGACACAGCGGGACACAGCGGGACACAGCGGGACACAGCGGGGACACAGCAGGGGACCCAGCGGGACCAAGCGGAACCGAGCACAGACACAGTGGGGACACAGCAGGGGACACAGTGGGGGACACAGCGGGACACAGCGGGGACACAGCGGGGGACACAGCCAGACACAGCAGGTGACACAGCAGTACACAGCGGGGGACACAGCGGGACACAGTTTGGTACACAGCGGGACACAGCGGGGAATACAGCGGGGGACACAACGGGACACAGCGGGGGACATAGCGGGCCACCACGGGACAGAGCAGGACACAGCTGGACACAGCGGTGACACTGCCGGGACAAAGCGGGACACAGCGGGACACAGCGGTCACAGCGGGGGACACAGTGAGGACACAGCGGGACACAGCAGGACACAGCGGGGGACATAGCGGGACACAGCGGGGGACAAAGCGGGACACAGCAAGACACAGCGCCGTCACAGCAGTGGACACAGTGGGACACAGCAGGGGACACAGCGGGACACAGCGGGGGACACAGCAAGGACACAGTGGGACACAGCGTGGGACAAAGCGGACGACAGCGGGGGACACAGCGATG
>NW_012319237.1:0-1798 GCF_000151885.1 Dipodomys ordii
AGAAGTAGAAGCAGGAGAATCAGTAGAAGCTGAAGTAGATGCATAAAGAAGAGAAGAAGCATAATCAGAAGTAGAATCAGAAGAAACAGAAGAAGAAGCATAAGAAACAGAAGCAAAATAAACAGAAGAAGGAGAAAAGCAGAAGCAGAAGGAGAAGCAGAAATTGAGAGCAGGAGAAGCAGAAGAAGCAGGAGAAGCTGAAGCAGAAGAAACACGCGAAGCCGAAGAAGCAGAATCATAATCTGAAGTAGAAGGAGAAACAGAAGAAGCACAATCTGAAGCAGAAGCAGAAGAAACAGAAATAGTAGAATAAGCAGAAGCAGAAGCAGCAGGAGAAGCAGAAGAAGAAGACGGAGAAGGCGAGAGAGAAGGATTAGGAGTAGGAGAAGCAAAAGGATAAGCAGAAGCAGAAAGAGACGCACAAGGAAAAGCAGAACGAGAAGTAGGAGAAGCAGGAGAAACAGAAGACGCAGAAGCAGAATGAGAAGCAGAAGGAGAAATTGAAGCAGAAGCAGGACAAGCAGAAGCAGAAGGAGAAGCAGAAGAAGGAGAAGGAGAAGTTGAAAGAGAAGCAGAACGAGAAGCAGGAGAAGCAGAAGCAGGAGAAGCAGAAGCAGAAGAAACAGAAGGAGAAGAAGCAGAAGCAGAAGCAGAAGCAGAAACAGAAGGAAAAGCAGAAAGAGAAGCAGGAGAAGCAGAAGAAGCAGCAGCAGGAGAAGCAGAAGCAGAAGAAGCCGAAGAAGCAGAAGCAGAACCTGAAGCAGAAGGAGAAACAGGAAAAGCAGAAGAAGCAGAATCTGGAGAAGCAGAAAGAGAAGCAAAAAGAGAAGCAGAAGGAGAAGTAGAAGAAGCAGCACAAGGAGAAGTAGAAGAAGCAGCAGTAGGAGAAGCAGCAGAATAAGCAGAAAAACAAGCAGGAGAAGCAGAAGCAGAAAGAGAAGTAGAAGCAGAAGAAGCAGAAGAAGTAGAAGCACAAGAAGAAGCAGTAGAAGCATAAGAAGCAGAAGTAGGAGAAGCAGAAGCAGAAGAACAAGAAGAAGATTAAGAAGCTGAAGCAGAAGCAGAGGGAGAAACAGAAGAAGGAGAAGGAGCAGCAGAAGGTGAAGCAGAAGGAGATGGAGAAGCAGAAAGAGAAGCAGAAACAGAAGGAGAAGAAGAAGGATTAGTTGGAGATTCAGAAGAAGCAGAAAGAGAAGCAGAAGAAGGAGAAGAAGCAGAAGCAGAGGAAAGGAAGGAGAAGCAGAAGAAGCAGTAGAAGCAGAAGCGGGAGAAGCAGAAGAAGAAGAAGAAGAAGAAGAAGAAGAAGAAGAAGAAGAAGAAGAAGAAGAAGAAGAAGAAGAAGAAGAAGAAGAAGAAGAAGAAGAAGAAGAAGAAGCATAAGGAGGAACATAAGGAGAAGCAGTAGAAGCAGAAGAAGCAGAAGCAGGAGAAGCAGAACCAGAAGAAAAAGAATAAGCAGAAGAAGCAGAAGCAGAAGCAGGGGGAGTATCAGAAGAAGGATAAGGAGAAGTAGCAGCAGAAGGAGAAGCAGAAGCAGAATGAGAAGCAGAAACAGAAGGAGAACAAGAAGGAGAAGCAGGAGAATCAGAAGAAGCAGAAGTAGAAGCAGAAAGAGAAGGAGAAGAAGGAGAAGCAGAAGTAGCATCAGAAGAAACAGAAGAAGAAGAAGCAGAAGAAGGAGAAGAGCAGAAGCAGAAGCAGAAGGAGAAGCAGAAGCAGAAGGAGAAGCAGGAGAAGCAGAAGAAGCAGGAGAAGCAGAAGCAGAAGAAACAGAAGAAGCCGAAGAAGCAGAAGCAGA
>NW_012319238.1:0-1798 GCF_000151885.1 Dipodomys ordii
GAAGCAGAAGAGAAGAAGCAGGAAAAGCAGAAGAAGAAGAAGGAGAAGGAGAAAGAGAAGGATTAGGAGTAGGAGAAACAGACGGATAAGCAGAAGCAGAAAGAGAAGGAGAAGGAGAAGGAGAAGCAGAAGAAGCAGAAGCAGGAGAAGCAGAAGCAGAATGAAAAGCAGAAGAAGGAGAAATTAAAACAGAAGAAGATGCAGAAGGAGAAGCAGAAGCAGAAGCAGAAGCAGAAGGAGAAGCAGAAGAAGGAGAAGGAGAAGGAGTAGCAGAAGGATAAGAATAAAGAGAAACAGAAGGAGAAGCAGGAGAAGCAGGAGAAGCATAAGCAGAAGAAATAGAAGAAGGAGAAGAAGCAGAAAGAGAAGCAGAAACAGAAGGAGAAGCAGAAATAGAAGCAGAAGAAGCCGAAGAAGCAGAAGCAGAACCTGAAGCGGAAGGAGAAGCAGAAGAAGCAGAATCTGGAGAAGAAGAAGGAGAACCAGAAGGAGAAGCAGAAGCAGAAAGAGAAGCAAAAGCAGAAGGAGAAGCAGAAGCAGTAGCAGAAGAAGCTAAAGATGCAGAAGCAGAAAGAGAAGCAGAAGGAATAGCAGAAGAACGAGAAGGAGAAGGAGAAACAGAAGGAGAAGAAGAAGGAGAAGCAGAAGGAGAATCAGGAAGGGCAAAAGAAGCAGAATCAGAAGGAGAAGCAGGAATAGCAGAAGAAGCAGAAGCAAAAGGAGAAGCAAAAGAAGGAGAAGGAGAAGCAGAGGCAGAAGAAGAAGCATAAGGACAAGCACAAGCAGAAGGAGATGCAGAAGGAGAAGCAGGAGAAGCAGAAGAAGCAGAAGATGAAGGAGAAGCAGAAGTAGGAGAAGGAGAAGGAGGAGAAGCAGAAGCAGAAGCAGAAGCAGAAGCGGAATGAGAAGCAGAAAGAGAAGCAGGAGAAGCACAAGAAGCAGAAGCAGGAGAAGCCAAAAGAGAAGAAGCAGAAGAAGCAGAATCAGAAGCAGAAGTAGAAGCAGAAGCAGAAGGAGAAGCAGCAGAAGAAGTAGAACCAGAAATTCAGGCAGGATAAACAGGAGAAGTAGAAGCAGAAGCAGAAGGAGAAGCAAAAAGAGAAGCAGTAGGAGAAGTAGAAGAAGCAGCAGAAGGAGAAGCAGCAGAAGAAGCAGAAAAACAAGCAGGAGAAGCAGAAGCAGAAAGAGAAGTAGAAGCAGAAGAAGCAGAAGCAGAAGAAGAAGCAGTAGAAGCACAAGAAGCAGAAGCAGGAGAAGCAGAAGATAAAGAAGAAGCATAAGAAGCAGAAGCAGAGGGAGAAACAGAAGAAGGAGAAAGTCAGCAGAATGTGAAGCAGAAGGAGATGCAGAAGCAGAAAGAGAAGCAGAAACAGAAGGAGAAGAAGAAGGAGAAGTTGGAGAATCAGAAGAAGCAGAAGCAGAAGCAGAAAGAGAAGGAGAAGAAAGAGAAGGAGAAGCAGAAGGAGAAGGACAAGCAGGAGAAGCAGAAGAAGCAGAAGCGGGAGGAACAGAAGAAGAAGAAGAAGAAACAGAAGAAAGAGAAGGAGGAGAAGGAGAAGCAGAAGGAGAAGCAAAAGAGAAGCAGAAGAAGCTGAAGAAGCAGTAGCAGGAGAAGCAGAAGCAGAAGAAACAGAAGAAGCCCAAGAAGCAGAAGGAGAACCTGAAGCAGAAGGAGAAGCAGAAGCAGCAGAAGCTGGAAAAGTAGAAGCAGAAGAAACAGAACAAGCAGAAGAAGCAGAAGAAGAACAAGGAGAAAGAGAAGGATTAGGAGTAGGAGAAAAAGAAGGATAAGCAGATG
>NW_012319239.1:0-1797 GCF_000151885.1 Dipodomys ordii
AGGAGAAGCAGGAGAAGCAGAAGCAGAAGAAACAGAAGAAGGAGAAGAGCAGAAGCAGAAGGAGAAACAGAAGCAGAAGGAGAAGCAGAAGAAGCAGAAGCTGAAGCCGAAGAAACTGAAAAAGCAGAAAAAGAAGAAGAAGCAGAAGAAGAAGAAGCAGTAAAAGCAGAAGAAGAAGGAGAAGGAGAAAGAGAAGGATTAGGAGTAGGAGAAACAGACGGATAAGCAGAAGCAGAAAGAGAAGGAGAAGGAGAAGGAGAAGCAGGAGAAGCAGGAGCAGGAGAAGCAGAAGCAGAATGAAAAGCAGTAGAAGGAGAAATTGAAACAGAAGAAGATGCAGAAGGAGAAGCAGAAGCAGAAGGAGAAGCAGAAGAAGGAGAAGGAGAAGCAGAAGGATAAGAATAAAGAGAAACAGAAGGAGAAGCAGAAGAAGCATAAGCAGAAGAAATAGAAGAAGGAGAAGAAATAGAAGCAGAAAGAGAAGCAGAAACAGAAGGAGAAGCAGAAATAGAAGCAGAAGAAGCCGAAGAAGCAGAAGCAGAACCTGAAGCGGAAGGAGAAGAAGAAGAAGCAGAATCTGGAGAAGAAGAAGGAGAACCAGAAGGAGAAGCAGAAGCAGAAAGAGAAGCAAAAGCAGAAGGAGAAGCAGAAGAAACAGAAGAAGCAGAAGCAGTAGCAGAAGAAGCTGAAGATGCAGAAGCAGAAAGAGACGCAGAAGGAATAGCAGAATCACGAGAAGGAGAAGGAGAAACAGAAGGAGAAGAAGAAGGAGAAGCAGAAGGAGAATCAGGAAAGGCAGAAGAAGCAGAATCAGACGGAGAAGCAGAAGAAGGAGAAGGAGAAGCAGAAGCAGAAGAAGAAGCAGACGAAAAGCACAAGCAGAAGGAGATGCAGAAGGAGAAGCAGGAGAAGCAGAAGAAGCAGAAGCAGAAGGAGAGAAGAAGTAGAAGAAGCAGAATCCGAAGAAGCAGAAGCAGAAGTAGAAAGAGAAGTCGACGAGGAGAAGCAGAACGAGAAGCAGGAGAAGCAGAAGAAGCAGAAGCGGGAGAAGCAGAAGAAGAAGAAACAGAAGAAGGAGAAGGAGCAGAAGCAGAAGGAGAAGGAAAAGCAGAAGGAGAAGCAGAAAGAGAAGCAGGAAAAGCAGAAGAAGCAAAAGCAGGAGAAGCAGAAGCAGAAGAAACAGGAGAAGGACAAGAAGCAGAAGCAGAAGGAGAAGCAGAAACAGAAGGAGAAACAGAAAGAGGAGGGGAAGCAGAAGAAGAAGAAGCAGGAGAAGCAGAAGCATAAGAATCCGAAGAAGCAGAAGCAAAACCTGAAGCAAAAGCGGAAGCAGGAGAAGCAGAAGAAGCAGAATCTGGACAAGCTGAATGAGAAGCTGAAGGAGAAGCAGGAGCTGAAAGAGAATCAAAAGCAGAAGGAGACGCAGAAGAAACAGAAGAAGCAGTAGCAGTTGCAGCAGAAGGAGAAGCAGAAAGAAAAGCAGAAGAACGAGAAGGAGAAGGAGAAACAGAAGGAGAAGCAGAAGGCGAATCAGAAGGAGAAGCGGAAGAAGCAGAAGGAGAAGCAGAAGCAGAAGAAGCAGAAGGAGAAGCAGAAGGAGAAACAGAAGCAGAAGAAGCAGCAGAAGGAGAAGCAGAAGCAGAAGAAGATGCAGAAGGAGAAGCAGGAGAAGTAGAAGAAGCAGAAGCAGAAGGAGAAGTAGAAGTAGGAGAAGGAAGAGCCGCAGAAGAAATAGGAGAAGCAGAAGGAGAAGCAGAAGCAGAATGAGAAGCAGAAAGAGAAGGAGTAGAAGCAGAA
>NW_012319240.1:0-1797 GCF_000151885.1 Dipodomys ordii
CTTCTTCTCCTTCTTCTGTTTCTTCTGTTTTTGCTTCTCCTGCTTCTGCTTCTCCTGCTTCTCGTTCTGCTTCTCTTTCTGCTTCTACTTCTCCTTCTCCTTCTTCTGCTTCTCCTTCTGCTTCTCCTTCTCCTTCTGCTTCAATTTCTCCTTCTGCTTCTCATTCTGCTTCTGCGTCTTCTGTTTCTTCTGCTTCTCTTACTTATGCTTCTCCTGCTTCTTCTACTTCTCGTGCTGCTTCTCCTTCTGCGTCTCTTTCTGCTTCTGCTTATCCTTTTGCTTCTCCTACTCCTAATCCTTCTCTTTCGCCTTATCCTTCTTGTCTTCTGCTTGTCCTGGTGCTTCTGCTTCTGCTTATTCTACTATTTCTGTTTTTTCTGCTTCTGCTTCAGATTGTGCTTCTTCTGTTTCTCCTTCTGCTTCAGATTCTGCTTCTGCTTCTTCGGCTTCTCCTGTTTCTTCTGCTTCTGCTTACGCTTCTTCTGCTTCCCCTCCTTCTCTTTCTGCTTCTTCTTCTGTTTCTGCTTCTCCTTCTGCTTCTGCTTCTTCTCCTTCTGTTTCTTCTGCTTCTGCTTCTCCTGCTTCTGCTTCTCCTGTTTCTCGTCCTGCTTCTCTTTCTGCTTTTCTTTCTGCTTCTCCTTCTCCTTCTTCTGCTTCTCCTTCTGCTTCTGCTTCAATTTCTCCTTCTGCTTCTCATTCTGCTTCTGCGTCTTCAGTTTCTTCTGCTTCTCCTGCTTCTGCTTCTCCTGCTTCTCCTACTTCTCGTGCTGCTTATCCTTTTGCGTCTCTTTCTGCATCTGCTTATCCTTTTGCTTCTCCTACTCCTAATCCTTTCTCTCGCCTTCTCCGTCTTCTTCTTCTGCTTTTCCTGCTGCTTCTGCTTCTGCTTATTCTACTATTTCTGTTTCTTCTGCTTCTGCTTCAGATTGTGCTTCTTCTGTTTCTCCTTCAGATTCTGGTTCTGCTTCTTTGGCTTCTCCTGTTTCTTCTGCTTCTGATTCTCCTGCTTCTTCTGCTTCTCCTGCTTCTCTTTCTGCTTCTGCTTCTGCTTCTCCTTCTCCTTCTGCTTCTGCTCTTCTCCGTCTTCTGTTTCTTTTGCTTCTGTTTCTTATGCTTCTTCTTCTGTTTCTTCTGATTCTACTTCTGCTTATCCTTCTTCTCTTCTTTCTGCTTCTACTTCTGCTTCTTCTGATTCTCCTGCTTCTCCTTCTTGTTCTCCTTCTGTTTCTGCTTCTCTTTCTGCTTCTGCTTCTCCTTCTGCTGCTCCTTCTCCTTCTCCTTCTTATGCTTCTCCCACTTCTTCTGCTTCTGCTTCTTTTGCTTATTCTTTTTCTTCTGCTTCTGCTACTCCTGCTTCTGCTTCTTCTGCTTCTACTGCTTCTCCTTATGCTTCTTCTTCTTCTTCTTCTTCTTCTTCTTCTTCTTCTTCTTCTTCTTCTTCTTCTTCTTCTTCTTCTTCTTCTTCTTCTTCTGCTTCTTCTTCTTCTTCTTCTTCTTCTTCTTCTCCCGCTTCTGCTTCTTCTGCTACTGCTACTTCTGCTTCTCCTGCTTCTGCTTCTTCTGCTACTCCTTCTTCTCCTCTGCTTCAGGATACACCATCTCCTTCCTCCGCTTAACTCTCCGCCTCAGCCTCTTCTGAAAACTCAAAACAAACGCTCCTCATCATACTTCTGACTCTAATCACTCACTGCATCCACAACACCTTCAGCCTCAACTTCTGCTGCTCCATACCCTTCCTCCATTTCCCCTCGGCTTCAGCTTCCGGCTCCTTTGACAATTCTGGTGATCAGCTACACT
>NW_012319241.1:0-1797 GCF_000151885.1 Dipodomys ordii
ATCAGAAGAATAGAAACAGTAGCCGTTGTAGCAGAAGCAGAAGGAGAAGCAGAAGGATAAGCTGAAGAACAAGAAGGAGAAACTGAAGGAGAAGCTGAAGGAGAAGCAGAAAGAGAAGCAGGTAAAGCTGAAGAAGCAGAAGGAGAATCAGAAGGAGAAGCAGAAGAAGGAGAAGCTGAAGCAGAAGAAGAAGAAGATGCAGAAGGAGAAGCAGCAGAAGAAGCAGAAGCAGAAGGAGAAGCAGGAAAAGCAAAAGAAGCAGAGGAAAAAGTAGAAGCAAAAGAAGGAGAAGGAGAAGGAGAAGCAGAAGCAGAAGCAGAAGAAGAAGCATAAGGACAAGCACAAGCAGAAGGAGATGCAGAAGGAGAGCAGGAGAAGCAGAAGAAGCAGAAGCTGAAGGAGAAGCAGAAGTAGGAGACGGAGGATAAGCAGAAGCAGAAGGAGAAGCAGAAGAGGAATGAGAAGCAGAAAAAGAAGCAGGAGAAGCACAATAAGCAGAAGCAGGAGAAGCCGAAAGAGTAGAAGCAGAAGAAGCAGAAACAGAAGCAGAAAGAGAAGCAGAAGCAGAAGGAGAAGCAGCAGAAGAAGTAGAACCAGAAATTCAGGCAGGAGAAACAGAAGAAGAAGAAGCATAAGGAGAAGCAAAAAGAGAAGCAGAAGGAGAAGTAGAAGAAGCAGTAGAAGAAGCAGAAAAACAAGCAGGAGAAGCAGAAGTAGAAAGAGAATTAGAAGCAGAAGAAGCAGAAGCAGAAGAAGAAGCAGTAGAAGCATAAGAAGCAGAAGCAGGAGAAGCAGAAGCAGAAGAACAAGAAGAAGCATAAGAAGCAGAAGCAGAAGCAGAGGGAGAAACAGAAGAAGGAGAAGGAGCAGCAAAGGTGAAGCAGAAGGAGATGCAGAAACAGAAAGAGAAGCAGAAACAGAAGGAGAAGAAGAAGGATTAGTTGGAGAATCAGAAGAAGCAGAAGCAGAAAGAGAAGCAGTAGAAGGAGAAGGAGAAGCAGAAGCAGAGGAAAGGAAGGAGAAGAAGAAGAAGCAGAAGCGGGAGAAGCAGAAGAAGAAGAAGAAACAGAAGAAGGAGAAGGAGCAGAAGGAGAAGCAGAAGCAGAAGGAGAAGCAGAAAAGGAAGCAGAAAAAGCAGTAGCAGCAGAAGCAGAAGAATCAGAAGAAGCCAAAGAAGCAGAAGCAGGACCTGAAGCAGAAGAAACAGAACAAGCAGAAGAAGCAGAACCAGAACGAGAAGCAGAAGAAGAAGAAGGAGAAGGAGAAAGAGAAGGATTAGGAGTAGGAAGAGCAGAAGGAGAATCAGAAGCAGAACGAGAAGCAGAAGGAGCAGCAGAAGGAGAAGCAGAAGGAGAAACAGAAGGAGGTGCAGAAGCAGAAGAAGCAGCAGAAGGAGAAGCAGAAGCAGAAGGAGATGCAGAAGGAGAAGCAGGAGAAGCAGAAGAAGCAAAAGCAGGAGAAGCAGAAGTAGAAGGAGAATGAGAAGGAAGGGCAGCAGAAGGAATAGGAGAAGCAGAAGGAGAAGCAGAAGCAGAATGAGAAGCAGAAAGAGAAACAGTAGAAGCAGAAGAAGCAGGAAAAGCAGAAGCAGACGATAGAGAAGAAGAAGAAGAAGAAGAAGAAGAAGAAGAAGAAGAAGAAGAAGAAGAAGAAGAAGAAGAAGAAGATGAAGAAGAAGAAGAAGAAGAAGAAGAAGAAGAAGATGAAGAAGACGGAGAAGATGAAGATGAAGATTAAGAAGGAGAAGCATAAGGAGAAGTAGTAGTATGCAGAAGGATGCAGAAACAGGAGAAGCTT
>NW_012319242.1:0-1797 GCF_000151885.1 Dipodomys ordii
CAGGACCAGAAGCAGAAGGAGCAGCTGCATGTGAAGCTGATGGGGATTCTGAAGTATTTGCAGAATAGGAGTATCAGATGCAGAAGAAATCAGCAGAAGGAGAAGCAGAAGCATTAGTAGATGCTTAATGTTGAGCAGTACGAGCTGATGTTGCATAAGCAGGAGATTCATAAGTAGGAGAAGGTGATGGAGGAGGAAGGGCAGTAGTAGGAATAAGAGAAGCATAAGGATAAGCAGAATCTGAATGAGAAGCAGAAAGAGAAGCAGTAGCAGCAGAAGAAGCAGGATAAGCAGAAGCAGCCGAAGGAGAAGATGAAGAAGAAGAAGAAGAAGAAGAAGAAGAAGAAGAAGAAGAAGAAGAAGAAGAAGAAGAAGAAGAAGAAGAAGAAGAAGAAGAAGAAGAAGAAGAAGAAGAAGAAGAAGAAGAAGAAGAAGGAGAAGCATAAGGAGAAGCAGAAGAAGCAGAAGCAGGAGAAGCAGAAGCAGGAGAAGCAGAAGATAAAGAATAAGCAAAAGAAGCAGAAGCAGAAGCAGTGGGGGAAGCAGAAGAAGGAGAAGGAGAAGGAGCAGCAGAAGGAGAAGCAGAAGCAGAAAGAGAATCAGAAACAGAAGGAGAATAAGAAGGAGAAGCAGGAGAATCAGAAGAAGCAGAAGTAGAAGCAGAAAGAGAAGGAGAAGAAGGAGAAGCAAAAGTAGAATCAGAAGAAACAGAAGAAGAAGAAGCAGAAGAAACAGAAGCAAAAGAAACAGAAGAAGGAGAAGAGCAGAAGCAGAAGCAGAAGGAGAAGCAGAAGCAGAAGGAGAAGCAGAAGCAGAAGGAGAAGCAGAAAGAGAAGCAGAAGAAGCAGGAGAAGCAGATGCAGAAAAAACAGGAGAAGCCGAAGAAGCAGAAGCAGAATGTGAAGCAGAAGGAGAAACAGAAGAAGCACAATCTGAAGCAGAAACAGAAGAAACAGAAATAGTAGAATAAGCAGAAGCAGAAGCACCAGGAGAAGCAGAAGCAGAAGAAGAAGAAGAAGAAGAAGAAGAAGAAGAAGAAGAAGAAGAAGAAGAAGAAGAAGAAGGAGAAGGCGAAAGAGAAGGATTAGGAGTAGGAGAAGCAAAAGGATAAGCAGAAGCAGAAAGAGACGCAGAAGGAGAAGCAGCTCGAGAAGCAGGAGAAGATGGAGAACCAGAAGCAGGAGAAGCAGAAGAAAGAGAAGACGCAGAAGCAGAAGGAGAAGTAGAAGGAGAAATTGAAGCAGAAGCAGAAGGAGAAGCAGAAGCAAAAGGAGAAGCAGAAGAAGGAGAAGGAGAAGGAGAAGCAGAAAGAGAAGCAGAACGAGAAGCAGGAGAAGCAGAAGCAGGAGAAGCAGAAGCAGAAGAAAGAGAAGAAGGAGAAGAAGCAGAAGGAGAAGCAGAAACAGAAGGAAAAGCAGAAAGAGAAGCAGGAGAAGCAGAAGAATCAGCAGCACGAGAAGCAGAAGAAGCAGAAGCCGAAGAAGCAGAAGCAGAATCTGACGCAGAAGGAGAAACACAAGAAGCACAATCTGAAGCAGAAGCAGAAGAAACAGAAATAGTAGATTAAGCAGAAGGAGAAGCACCATGAGAAGCAGGAAAAGCAGAAGGAGAAGGCGAAAGAGAAGGAGTAGGAGTAGGAGAAGCAAAAGGATAAGCAGAAGCAGAAAGAGACGCAGAAGGAGAAGCAGCACGAGAAGTAGGAGAAGCAGGAGAAGCAGAAGAAACAGAAGACGCAGAAACAGAATGAGAATCAGAAGGAGAAATTGAAGCAGAAGCAGAAGCAGAAGGAGAATCAGA
>NW_012319243.1:0-1797 GCF_000151885.1 Dipodomys ordii
GTCTCACTTACTTTCTTGCCCAGGCTGGCTTTCGAACGTAATCCTCAAATCCCAGTCACTGAGTAGCTAGGATTCTAAAAGTAGATCCATCAATACTTTTAGTTCTTTAAGACTATTCCTATGGCCGGGAATATGGCTTAGTGGTAGAGTTCTTGTCTAGCATGCATAAAGCCCTGGATTCCATTTCTCAGTACTACATAAAAAAGCTGGAAGTAACACTATGGCTCAATTGGTAGAGCACTAGCATTGAGCCAAGGAAGCTCAGGGACAATGCCCAGGCCCTGAGTTCAAGCCCCAGAACTGGCAAAACAAACAAACAAAAGATTATTCCTGCATAGTTATTAACTAAACAAAAGGCTCAGAAAGCCCATTAGAATTTATTTTATCCGTTTGTGAAGATACAGTCTTTTTTTTGGTTCCGGTCATGGGACCTGAACTCTGAGCCTGGGCGCTGTCCCTCAGCTCTTCAGCTCAAGGCTAGCGCTCTACCACTTGAGCCACAGCGCCACTTCTGGCTTTTTTCTTTTTGCTTATGTGGTGCTGAGGAATCGAACCCAGGGCCTCATGCATGCAAGGCAAGCGCTCTACCACTGAGCCACCTTCCCAGCCCCTGAACATACAGTCTTAACACTACATATTTATTCAAAATCAAAGCTTCTTATTAAACTTATTATATAACTATCCTACTTTAGATAAGTACTATAAGAAAGACTGAGTTACCTGATCTGTGTTGCCTTAACAATGGCAGACTCATATACTTCTTTTTTAGTGGGTTGTACCTTGTACTTAAATAATAAGGGATCAATTGCATCTTTTTTCTTCCTAAAAAGACAAAAGACACAAATTAAGTAATTCGAAAATATGAGATTCTTAGAAACCTACTTTCTTTAAATATATTGCAATAGAATTTTAACTAGGATAATACTACAGATAATACTCCACTATGTTACCCAAAATAGTATTGTTGTGTATATTTTTATTTTTTTGCCAGTCCTGGGGCTTGAACTCTGGGTCTGGGTACTATCACCTAGCCTCTTTGTGCTCAAGGCTAGTGCCACTTCTGGCTTTTTCTGATTGGTTTATTGGAAATAAGAGTCTCACAACATACTTTGCTTCAAATTGTAATCCTCAAATCTCAGCCTCCTGAGTAGCTAGGTTTATAGGCATGTGCCACTGTTATGCAACTCCAAAATAGTAATTCTAATTTAATTTTAGGTAATAATTTTAATGACTCATTCATTCAATATATTTTCCTTGGATGAAGAAAATAGTAAACCTGCAAGAAAAAAAAAATTCTTGGGGCTGGGAAGGTGGCTCAGTGGTAGAGCACTTGCCTTGCATGCCTGAGGCCCTGGGTTCGATTCCTCAGCACCACATAAGCAAAAAGAAAAAAGCTGGAAGTGGCACTGTGGCTCCAGTGGTAGAGCGCTAGCCTTGAGCTGAAGAGCTGAGGGACAGCGCCCAGGCCCAGAGTTCAGCCCCATGACCGGACCCAAAAAAAAAAATTCTTAGCCAGGCCCCAGTGGCTCACACCTATAATCCTAGCTACTCAGAAGCTGGTATCTAAGATCTTGGTTTGAAGCCAGCTCGAAGCCAGTGCAGCAAAGTCCTTGATACTTTTATCTCTATTAAACTCAGAAAAGCCAGAAGTGTGCTGTGGTTCAAGTGATAGAGCTCTAGCCTTGAGCAAAGCAGCTCAGATAGTGCCCAGGCCAGAGTTCAGGCAGGTGTGGGAGCTACTATTCCCCCTTGGATTGCCTTCACTTTTTTCTCAGTACCCAGAGTAAAGTAAGGGCT
>NW_012319244.1:0-1797 GCF_000151885.1 Dipodomys ordii
TCCCCCAAAAATACTTGGGAGGTTCTGGCCTATTGGGGCTCCCTGGATGGTATTTTTTGTTTTGTTTTGTTTTTGGGGCTGGTTGTGGGCTTGAACTCTAGGTTTGGGTGCTGTCCTCAGCTCTTCAGCTCAAGGCTGGCACCTACCATTGAGCCACAGCACACTCTTCTGACCCTTTTTGCTTTTGTGATGCTGAGGAATCAGATCTGCAGCCTGGAGCGCGCTCGTTAGGCCTGTGCTGCTGTGTATACCACTAGGTTATGCAGCCTGGGGGACTCAGTTCAAATCTCTTCTACTGTTGGTAGTCTTGACCCAGGGGCGCTGTTCCTGGCTTGGGCATTTAAGCTCCCTTCCAGGGGCACTCTTGCTCTGGCCTGGCCAGTAGAGTGTGCTCCACCGGCTGGTGGAGCTCTCGAACAGTTCCCAGTTTTAGTGGGTCCTGTGGTCCGGATGTTGGGGAGGGAGTCTAGGTCAGGGTCTGGGGATTCCCTCCAGCTCAGGGTCCCCTGTGAAGTACTCACCCTGGAGCTGGTTGTTTCTGTGTGGTGTAGGTCGTCAGTTGTTGTTGCAATCCGAGTTCAGTTGGGGTGGTTGCAGGCTGGGTTGGGCGGCCCCCGCCGGGTCGTTGCGATCGCGATCTGGCGGGTGGTCTGCCGACAGGTTCGCTGCTGCTGGTGCCGGGCGGCTTTGGCGGGATGGAGCCTCTCCGCTCCCGTGGAGAGTTAGGGATGGGGGTGGGATCCTCGTGGAGAATCCCGGCTGGTAGGTTTCTCTGTTCCTGGCGATCTGCTGTTCTGCGGACCGGTACCTGGTATCTGCAACCGGTACCTGGTATCTGCGAGCGGCCCCCTGTGTCTCTGGGGCTCCGGCAGCCCCCGCCCCGCCGGCTGGCCGGCGGCTTGGCGCTCTGCCGCGCGGCCAGTAAAGGTTGGGGGAGGGGTCTTCGCTCTTCTCTGTTCTGAAATTCTTTTCTTCTCTTTCTTTGTTATTTCTCACCTCTGGTTTTTCTCTGAGTGTTCGTCTTTTTGTTGTTGTCGGTCTCTTGGGGAGATTAAGCGTTGGAACTCGAACTCTCTTTTTGGTTGGAGAGAGCTGTGGCGTTTCCCTACTGCCCCGTCGCCATCTTGGTCCCCCCTCCCCTATTGATAATTCTTAACCATTAGGCCAAATCAAGTACATAACTTGCTGTCTTTTTACTATTCTGAGTGGGAGAGACTATTGTACTTAAGGATATGTGAAAGGATCTGGTTGATAACAGAAACAAGTAAGTGAAATCAGCACTGCACGTCACTGAGCATGATCTAAGTTAGTCACGTATTGTATAGTCAATGTGGAAAAGAAAATGAAAAATATGTCACCTGACTATCAGGGAGCCCTTTAGCCAGAGAAAGCAGACCGAAAGTTGCATGGCTCTTGTCACACACAGAAAGGTAACTGGAAATAGCTTGAGAAATTTGCTCAACACACAGACTGCTGAAATGGAATTGTTCTGAAGTAACATCTCATTCTTACCAGATAAAAGTTGCTTGATTGGTTTTGAATTAGAATCACTGGGTGCTTTCACATAATACGGCTTGATTTCATTTATTCTCAAGTAAAATAAAAAAAGGCGGGACATAGAAATAGAAATATTGTTCTTATGAGCTTGACATCAGTGCCTGCGTGGTGTTCGTTTCCTTTTCTGCTTTATAAGTAGAGCGATAGCTGTATTTCCATCTCATTTGTGTTTAATTATAGATATGAGTAAGTCAGGATTGATCTACAGATGTCAGAAGAAAGCATCACGAATAGCTAGAA
>NW_012319245.1:0-1797 GCF_000151885.1 Dipodomys ordii
GGACACAGCGGGACACAAGTGGGACTCAGCAGGACTCAGTGGGGGACACAGCAGTACACAGCAGCACACAGCGGGACACAGCGGGAACACAGTGGGGGACACAGCGGAACACATTGTGGACACAGCGAGGACACAGCGAGACCCAGCGGGGACCCAGCAGGGACACTGCAGGGACACAGCGGGGGACACAGCGGGACACAACGGGACACAGCAGGGGACACAGCATGACACAGCGGGGGACACAGCGGGGGACACAGCGGGACACAGCGGGGAACAGTGAGGACACAGCGGGACCCAGCGGGACACAGTGTCGATACAGCGGGGACACAGCGGGAAACAGCGGGGTACACAGCTGGGGACACAAAGGGTCACAGTGGGGGACACAGCGGGACACAGCGGGACACAGTGGGACACAGCGGGGACAAAGCATGAGACACAGCTGGGGACAGAGCGGGACACAACGGGACACATCGGGGGACAAAGCGAGGACCCAGCGGAACACAGCGTGGGACACAGCGAGGACACAGCGGGACACAGCAGTAGACACAGCGGGACCCAGTGGGGGACACAGCGGGACACAGTGGGGAATCACCGGGGGACACAGCAGGGGACAAACTGGGACACCACGGGAAACAGTGGGACACAGCGGGACACTGCGGGGACACTCCGGGAACATAGCGGGACACAGCGGGGTACACAGCGGGACACAGAGGGACACAGCGGGGGAAACAGCGGGGACAGAGCGGTACACAGCTGGGGACACAGCTAGGACACAGCGGGTCACAGCGGGACACAGCGTGGGACAAAGCAGGAGACAGCGGGGGACACATCGAGGACACAGCTGGACACAGCAGGGTACACAGCAGGACACAGCGGGTGACAAGAGGGGTACACAGCGGGACACAGCGGGAAACACAACGAGGACACCGCGGGGGACAAAGCGGGACACCACCGGACACTGTGTGACACAGTGGAACACAGCGGGTACACTGCGGGGACACAGCGAGACAAAGCAGGGGACACAGCGGGACACAGCGGGGGACACAGTGGGGGACAGAGAGGGGACACAGCGGGACACAGCTGGGACACAGCTGGACACAGCGGGACACAGTTGGGGACAGAGTGTGAAACACAGCGAAACACAGCAGGGACAAAGCTGGACACAGCGGGGTATACACAGCGGGACACAGCGGGGCCACAGCGGATCACAGTGGGACACTGCGTGGACACAGCAGAAAACACAGCGGGACCCAGCGGGGATCACAGTGGGACACAGCGGGGGACACAGGGAGGACACAGCGGGACACAGCGTGTTTCACAGCTGGGGACACAAAGGGACACTTCGGGGGACACAGCGAGGAAACAGCGGAACACAGCGTGTGACACAGCGAGGACACATCGGGACGCAGCGGGACACACCGGGACACAGCAGGGACACAGCAGTAGACACAGCGGGACACAGCGGGGGACACAGCGGGACACAGCGGGGGACACAGCGAGGACACAGCGGGACCCAGTGGGACACTGTGTCGATATAGCGGGGACACAGCGGGACACAGCGGGGTACACAGCTGGGGACACAACGGGACACAGCAGGGGACACAAGGAGGACACAGCGGAACACAGCATGGGACACAGTGAGGACACAGCGGGAAACAGCGGGGACACAGCGGGGACTCACCGGGGGACACAGCCGGGAACAAAGCGGGACACCACGGGACACAGCGGGACAGAGCGGGGACAATGCGGGAACATAGCGGGACATACCAGGGTACACCTTGGGACACAGTGGGACTG
>NW_012319246.1:0-1797 GCF_000151885.1 Dipodomys ordii
ATATAGTGTGGTTTTATTAGTTTTTGTCGTATTTGCTGTGTTTTTTTGTTGGACTTAGTGTGTTTTATTGCGGTGTACTCATTGTGACATAGCGGGGAACAATGTGTTGTCACAGTGGGTTTTAGCGTCGTTAGTTCGGGGACACAGCAGGACATAGTGGTGACACTACGGGATTCAGCGGTGGACATTGTGGGACCCAGCGGGACACAGTGGGGACACAGCGGGTCACAGCAGGGGACACAGCGAGTGACTCATCGGAACACAGCGTGGGACAAAGCAGGAGACAGCGAGGGACAAAGAGAGAACCCAGCTGGACACAGCGGGGTACACAGCGGGACACAGCGTGGGACACAGAAGGGTACACAGCGGGACAAAGCGAGAAACACAGGGAGGTCACACCGGGGGCCAACACGGGACACAGTGTGACACAGTGTGACACAGCGAGTACACTGCAGGGGCACAGCGGGACAAAGCGGGAGACACAGCGGGACACAGCGGGACACAGTGGGAGACACAGCGGGGGACAGCAGGGGACAGAGAGGGGACACAGCGGGAGACACTAAGGGGGACAGCAGGGGACAGAGAGGGGACACAGCGGGACACAGCGGGAACACAGCTGGACACAGCGGGGTACACAGCGGGACACAAGGGGCACACAGTGGGGACACAGCAGGGGACAAAGCGGGACACAGCGGGTCACAGCGGGGGACACAGCGGGACACAGCGGGGGACACAGAGGGGTACACAGCGGGACACAGCCGGGAACACAGCGTGGACACAGCAGGACACAGCAGGACACAACGGTACACAGCGGGAAACAGCGGGGGACACAGTGGGACACAGCGGGGACACAGCAGGACACAGCGGGACACAGCGGGGGACACAGCGGTACACAGCTTGGGACACAGCGAGGACAAAGCGGGACACAGCGGGACACAGCGGGGACACAGCAGGGACACAGCAGGGACACAGCGGGGGACACAGCGGGGGACACAGCGGGACACAACGGGGAACACATCGAGGACACAGCGGGACCCAGCAGGACACAGCGTCGATACAGAGGGGACACAGCGGGACACAGCGGGGTACACAGCTGAGGACACAACGGGACACATCGGTGGACACAGTGGACACAGCGAGGACACAGCGGGACACAGCGGGGACACTGCGTGAACATAGCAGGACACAGCGGGTACAGAGCGGGACACAGCGGGGTCACAGAGTGGTACACAGCGGGACACATCGGGAAACAAAGCGAGGTCACAGCGGGGGACAAAGCGGGACAACAGGGAACACAGTGTGACACAGCGGGACACAGCGGGACACAGCGGGACACAGCAGGACACAGCGGGGGACACAGCGGGGAACAGCAGAGGACAGAGAGGGGACACAGCGGGACACAGCGGGTACACAGCTGGACACAGCGAGGGACACAGAAGGGTACACAGCGGGACAAAGCGAGAAACACAGCGAGGTCACACCGGGGGCCAAAGCGGGACAACACGGGACACAGTGTGACACAGTGTGACACAGCGGGGACACTGCAGGGGCACAGCGGGACAAAGCGGGCGACACAGCGGGACACAACGGGACACAGCGGGAGACACAGTGGGGGACAGCAGGGGACAGAGAGGGGACAGAGCGGGAGACACAAAGGGGGACAGCAGGGGACAGAGAGGGGACACAGTGGGACACAGCGGGAACACAGCTGGACACAGCGGGGTATACAGCGGGACACAGGGGGCACACAGTCGGGACACAGTGGGGGACAAAGCGGGACACAGCAGGTCACAGCGG
>NW_012319247.1:0-1797 GCF_000151885.1 Dipodomys ordii
TATTTTTTGTGAAGAAGAAACCTGGAAACTAAGAATCCATGATACAGTACAATTATCAGAAGCTAAACCTAGGAGGTAGGCTCAAAAGGATTTCTTTGGCAACCTGTCTGGATCTAGCACCATGTGTTTTCTTTCGGTTTTTGAATAGCTGAAACACGGAAGTGAATTTGGTAGACATGTGGGTAGAAGGTAGCTTTATTACTATAGTTTGGAGGATTTTGTTTCTAGAGTGGCAAAGAGGTAAGTTTTCTTGTTTCTGAATGATAAAGGTTATCTTAACGAAGAATTGAGCAAGTATCAAGAAGAAGTTGATGACTTTTGATGAGAAGAAGAACCAGAAGATGGAGGAGGTGGTAGTGGTGGTGGAGGAGGTGGAGGAGGAGGAGGAGAAGAAGGAGAAGCAAAAGGAGAAGCAGTAGAAGCAGAAGAAGCAGAAGCAGAGAAGCAGAAGCAGAAGAAAAAGAATAAGCAAAAGAAGCAGAATCAGAGGGAGAAGCAGAAGAAGGAGAAGGAGCAGAAGGAGGAGAAGCAGAAGGAGAATCAGAAGGAGAAGCAGAAGAAGGAGAAGCAGAAGCAGAAGAAGCAGCAGAAGGATAAGCAGAACCAGAAGAAGATGCAGAAGGAGAAGCAGGAGAAGAAGAAGAAGCAGAAGAAGAAGGAGAAACACAAGTAGGAGAAGGAGAAGGAGAAGGAAGGGCAGCAGAAGCAATAGGAGAAGCAGAAGGAGAAGCAGAAACAGAATGAGAAGCAAAAAGAGAAGCAGTAGAAGCAGAAAAACCAGGAGAAGCAGAAGAAAGAGAAGAAGAAGAAGAAGAAGAAGAAGAAGAAGAAGAAGAAGAAGAAGAAGAAGAAGAAGAAGAAGAAGAAGAAGAAGAAGAAGAAGAAGAAGAAGGAGAAGCAGAAGCAGAAGGAGAAGGAGAAGAAGGAGAAGGAGAAGCAGAAAGAGAAGCAGAAAGAGAAGCAGCACGAGAAGTAGGAGAAGCAGGAGAAGCAGAAGCAGGAGAAGCAGAAGAAACAGAAGACGCAGAAGCAGAATGAGAAGCAGAAGGAGAAATTGAAGCAGAAGCAGAAGCAGAAGGAGAAGCAGAAGCAGAAGGAGAAGCAGAAGAATGAGAAGGACAAGCAGAAAGAAAAGCAGAAAGAGAAGCAGAAGTTGGAGAAGCAGAAGCAGAAGAAACAGAAGGAGAAGAAGCAGAAGCAGAAGGAGAAGCAGAAACAGAAGGAAAAGCAGAAAGAGAAGCAGGAGAAGCAGAAGAAGCAGCAGCAGGAGAAGCAGAAGCAGAAGAAGCCGAAGAAGCAGAAGCAGAATCTGAAGCAGAAGGAGAAGCAGGAGAAGCAGAAGATGCAGAATCTGGAGAAGCAGAAGGAGAAGCAGAAGCAGAAAGAGAAGCAAAAGCAGAAGGAGAAGCAGAAGGATAAGCAGAAGAAACAGAAGAAGCAGAGGCAGTAGCAGAAGAAGCAGAAGATGCAGAAGCAGAAGGAGAAGCAGAAGGAAAAGCAGAAGAACGAGAAGGAGAAGGAGAAGGAGAAACAGAAGGAGAAGCAGAAAGAGAAGCAGAAGAAGAAGCAGTAGAAGGAAAAGCAGCAGGAGAAGCAGAAAGAGCAGCAGAAGGAGAAGCAGGAGATGCAGAAACAGGAGAAGCATTAGCAGAACCAACAGGAGAAGGACAAGAAGCACAAGCAGAAGGAGAAGCAGAAACAGAAGGAGAAGCAGAAAGAGAAGGAGGGGAAGCAGAAGAAGCAGAAGCAGGAGAAGCAGAAGCATAAGAATCCGAAGAAGCATAAGCAGAACCTGAA
>NW_012319248.1:0-1796 GCF_000151885.1 Dipodomys ordii
CTCCCGCTTTGCTCTCTGCTTCTCTGCTTCTCGATCTGCTCTCTCGTCGGCTCTCTTCTATTCTGCTCTGCTCATCTGATTCTGATATTCTCCTTCTCTCCTTCTGCTACTGCATCTCTGCATTTCTGCTTCTCTTCTGCATCTCATCTGCTTGTGCTTAGCTTCTGCTCTCTTCTGCTCCGAGCTTCTCTTTCTCATTCTTCTCCGTCTGCTTCTGTACTTCTGCTTTTCCTGCGTCTCCATCTGCTTCTCCTTCTGTTTCTCCTTCTCGTTCTTCTGCTATTCCTTCTGCTTCTCTTTCTGGTTCTGCATCTTCAGCTTCTTCTGCTACTGATTCTGCTTCTTCTGTTTCTTCTGCTTCTCCTTCTGCTTTTGCTTCTCTTTCTGCTTCTGCTTCTCCTTCTGGTTCTCCTTCTTCTTCTCCAGATTCTGCTTCTTCTGCTTCTCCTGCTTCTCCTTCTGCTTTAGGTTCTGCTTTTGCTTCTTCGGCTTCTTCTGCTTCTATTTTTGCTTCTCCTTCTGTTTCTGCTTCTCTTTCTGCTTCTGCTTCTTCTCCTTCTTCTATTTCTTCTGATTCTGCTTCTCCTGCTTCTGCTTCTCCTGCTTCTGCTTCTCCTGCTTCTCCTTATGTTTCTCTTTATGCTTCTCCTTCTGCTTCTCCTTCTTCTGCTTCTACTACTGCTTCTGCTTCTCCTTCTGCATCTTCTTCTGTTTCAATTTCTCCTTCTTCTACTTTTCATTCTGCTTCTGCTTCTTCTGCTTCTCCTGCTTCTCCTTCTCATTCTCCTTCTCTTTCTGCTTCTGCTTATCCTTCTGTTTCCCCTACTCCTAATCCTTCTCTTTCTCCTTGTTCTTCTTCTGCTTCTCGTTCTTCTTCTGCTTCTTCTGCTTGTTCTGTTTCTTCTGCTTCTACTTTTCCAGCTTCTGCTGCTTCTGCTTCTCCTTCTGCTTCAGGTTCTCATTCTGCTTCTTGGGCTTTTTCTGTTTCTTCTGCTTCTGCTTCTCCTGCTACTGCTTCTTCAGCTTCTTCTGCTTCTCTTTTGCTTCTCATTCTGCTTCTGCTTCTCCTTCTGCTCCTTCTCTTTCTTCTGTTTCTTCTTCTTCTTCTTCTTCTTCTGCTCCTCCCCCTTCTGCTTCTTCTGCTTCTCCTGCTTGTCCTTCTCCTTCTGCTTCTCATTCTCCTTCTCTTTCTGCTTCTGCTTCTGCTTCTTCTGATTCTCCAACTTCTCCTTCTTCTTCTCCTTCTGTTTCTGCTTCGCTTTCTGCTTCTGCATCTCCTTCTGCTTCACCTTCTGCTGCTCTTTCTCCTTCTTCTGTTTCTCCCTCTGCTTCTGCTTCTTATGCTTCTTCTTTATCTTCTGCTTCTGCTTCTCCTGCTTCTGCTTCTTATGCTTCTACTGCTTCTTATTCTGCTTCTGCTTCTTCTGCTTCTACTTCTCTTTGTGCTTCTGCTTCTCCTGCTTGTTTTTCTGCTTCTTCTGCTGATTCTCCTTCTGCTGCTTCTTCTACTTCTCCTTCTCCTCCTTCTCTTTTTGCTTCTCCTTCTGCTTCTGCTTCTGCTTCTTCTGTTTCTCCTGCCTGAATTTCTGATTCTACTTCTTCTGCTGCTGCTCCTTCTGCTTCTGCTTGTACTTCTGATTCTGATTCTGCTTCTTCTGCTTCTCCTGCTTCTCCTTCTGCATGTCCTTCTGCTTGTGCTTCTCCTTATGGTTCTTCTTCTGCCTCTGCTTCTCCTTCTGCTTCTTTTGCTTCTCCTTTTGCTTCTGCTTCTTCAGCTTTTCCTGCTTCTCGTTCTG
>NW_012319249.1:0-1796 GCF_000151885.1 Dipodomys ordii
TTATGATCATTAACATAGGCCTCTTAGCCTCAGTAGGGACATCAGGCTGTCACAAAGGTTATTTCTTTTTTCTCTTTGAATTTGCTATCAGGTCTGGCTCAGAAAATAACCAGGGTTTGCGGAAAGGTAGAGTATTTTCGAAAACTGAGAATAGAGCCAAGGTTTTGCCTAAGAATTTTCCTTAGTTATCTCAAACGCAGAGGCGGGAAGAAGGCAGTAGGTTCTAATGATGATGGTGCATTAGGCCTAAATCAGGTAGCGTCATTTTCCATAGACACGAGTGTTCCAGACTTTATGGAGACTTTGTAGGTTGGTCCCAATCTTGGGGTCATTTCTAGCCTCACAGTAGTAGGGAACAATGACAGTGGTGAAAGGAAAGAAGAAGGACGGGTCATCCCATCTGGGGACACGCATATGCAGGGTGAAAACATTGATAGCAACTCTGGTAAGGGACAAAAGAAATATCTAGAGTATAGAATAATCATAATAATAACAATAATAATAACCATTCTCTCCCTCCCACCTCCCCATTCCCCCCTCGCCTTCGGGCTTCCCTGGAGTCCTCCTCCTAATTATCTCTTTAATATCTCTTTATCTCCAGCCCTGCTTCCTGACCGGATGGTGATATCTGAAGCACTCAGCGGCAACCAGACAGCCAGAGGGGAACGCGAGCCATCCATGCAGGTGGCGTAACCGTCCATCCTCACCCCCCCCGCAGGCGATTACTCGACCACGACCAAGACCTCCGACCCCCCCCCCCGCACCAAAATCCACAACCCTACCCTCGGAACAAAATAAAACAAATTTGCTTGAATCTCACGCTGCCTTTTGTTTGTAACTGACGCAATAGGCGAAGGGGAGGGATCTCATTTCTGGTGCCTGACGGGGGGGGGAGGGGGGAGGGGGCGGGGGAATTGGAGAGGAGAGAAGAGGGGGCAGAGGGCATCTCAGTGTATCTGTGTGTGTGCGTGCGTGCATCTTTGAGGAAACTCAAAGTTCGGACGCGACAGAGCATGTATGTAGTCCAGCCGGACCAATTCACCACATCTCTGTCTCTTCTCTCTCTGTTTCTGTTTCTCTATTTCTCTCTCTGTGTCTCTCTTTGTCTCTGTCTGTCTGTCTGTCTGTCTGTCTGTCTCTCTCTCTCTCTCTCTCTCTCTAGTTTGAATTCTCTCTCCCGCCCACCCGCCCGCCTGCACTTCCTCCCTCCTTTTCCTCTCGACTTGCCAGTCAATCCTGGGGCTTGAGCTACTGTACTGGCGCTCCAACACACAACGGTCCCACTCCGAGCCTGCCTGCCTGCCTGCCTGCCTATGCATGGGCCCCATACTCCAACGAGGCACATCATCATCCCCACCCCACCCCTTCTCTGAAAAGAAGGCAGTCTCTCTCGGGGCCAGCCAGCCTGGGCCGGTTTTCTCAGTCAGTCAATGCGTGGTTTGTTTGTTCTTAATTTCCCCCATGCATTTCATGAGAGAAAACTGCAATTCACAAAACCACCACTAGATGGCGCGCGTTCGCCGTCGACAAGGTGGATGGGGCGGCGGGAGGGGCAAAACACGGGTCGGGTCAGTCACTCACTCAGTCAGTCAGTCCTCACCTACCCGGCAGTGGGGAGTGAGAGTTCTGACATACACATACATATAGGTTGTTATGATTCATTATTATCATCATTTGCTTTTCCTCTGTCGTAGCCATGACGACGGGGAGGGGGGAGGGCGGGATTTCGACCGCCAGCCGACGTGTTGCGGAGGGGGAGGGGGAGGGGGAGGAGTCGCTCGTTCCCTGGATAGATC
>NW_012319250.1:0-1796 GCF_000151885.1 Dipodomys ordii
GATCATAGAATTGAATAAACTGACATACTGGAGATTGCTAGGATGAATAAGAATCCCATGTTTATATGATTAGTGGTTGAGGTAGTGTAAGTGGGATTCATAAAGAAAGGGCCAGAGCTAAAGCGAGGGTAGGGGCGATTGCGAATAGAAAGATGGAAGAGGTTGCAGGTCGTATTGGTTCTTTAATAAAAAGTTTTAATGCATCGGCAAATGGCTGGAGGATTCCGTATGGGCCTACTACGTTGGGTCCCTTACGTAATTGTATATAGCCTAGGATTTTTCGTTCTACTAATGTTAGGAAAGCTATGGCTAGGAGAATTGGAATTATAAGTGTTAGGAAATTTATAATAAACATTGTGTTAAGAAGAGGAGTTGAACCTCTGGTTATAAAGTTTTAAATCTTATGCAATTACCTGGCTCTGCCATCTTAACAATCCCTAATGTCGGGATGTAATTGAGTGAGTTAAGTTACTTTGTAAGTTGATATAATATCATTTATTAAGTATTAAGGCGCTTTTGTAAAGTTGGCCTCATTTCTCTGGTCCTTTCGTACTAGGAGAAATAGGTAAATAGATAGAAACCGACCTGGATTGCTCCGGTCTGAACTCAGATCACGTAGGACTTTAATCGTTGAACAAACGAACCTTTAATAGCTGCTGCACCATTGGGATGTCCTGATCCAACATCGAGGTCGTAAACCTTATTGTCGATATGAACTCTTTAACAAGATTGCGCTGTTATCCCTAGGGTAACTTGGTTCATTGATCAGAATTATTTCTGGGTCAATATTTGGACATTTATAATTTGGACTAGTTGGTCTTAATGTTAGTCCTTCGGAGGTTTTTTTATGCTCCGAGGTCACCCCAACCAAAATGTTATTCCAGTGGTTGCAGATTTTACATCGATTAGATTTGAAGTTGTTTAAGTTGGAATATTAATTTAAGCTCCATAGGGTCTTCTCGTCTTATTGTGTTATTTCCGCCTCTTCACGGAAAGGTCAATTTCATTGATCGAATGTAAGAGACAGTTAAACCCTCGTGATGCCATTCATACAAGTCCCTAATTAAGGAACAAATTATTATGCTACCTTTGCACGGTCAGGATACCGCGGCCGTTTAACTTGCGTCACTGGGCAGGCGGTGCCTCTAATACTGGTAATGCTAGAGGTGATGTTTTTGGTAAACAGGCGGGGTTTAAGTTTGCCGAGTTCCTTTTACATTTATTAATCTTTCCTAGTTTGCACTCCTGTGTTGGGCTAACAATAAATTAGTAACATTGGTTCTAGTAGTTTAGGTGGAAATGTATGATTGTTAACTATCAGCGATTTATTCGTTCTGTTATACACTTGTGCTAGGAGAAAATTTTTCTTATTACTTATACTAACAGTATTTCATCTAATATTAATTAGATTGGTCCAGTTATTTTGTAAGAGATGTAATATATTATTGGAATAAATTATATAATAGTGTTGAGCTTTAACGCTTTCTTAATTGATGGCTGCTTTTAGGCCTACTATGAATATTGTATCAATTACTCTTTACTTTAGGTTGTATCCTCTATCTAAAGAGCTGTACCTCTTTAGGTTAGCTTTAAAACTTACAGTAATTTTATTTTGGAAATGCAGGTAAGTTTTAAGGTGAACTAAGATTCTTTCTTGGACAACCAGCTATCATCAGGCTCGTTAGGCTTTTCACCTCTACCTTAAAATCTTCTCACTATTTTGCCACATAGATGAGTTGGCCCTGTGGTAGGCTGTTCTAAGGTAGCTCGTCTGATTTCGGGGTCTCTGGCTTAAG
>NW_012319252.1:0-1796 GCF_000151885.1 Dipodomys ordii
CGCTGTGTTCCGCTGTGTCCTCGCTGTGTTCCCTGCTGTGTCCCGCTGTGTACCCATCTGTGTCTCCCGCTGTGTCCCGCTGTGTCCCCCGCTCTGACCCGCTGTGTCCCGCTTTGTCCCCCACTGTGTCCCTGCTGTCTCCCCGGTGTGTCCCACTGTGTCCCGCTGTGTACTGCTGTGTCTCCCGCTGAGTTCCGCTGTGTCCCGCTGTGTCCCCAATGTGTGCTCGCTGTGTCTCTCTGTGTCCCCCGCTGTGTCCAGCTGTGTCCCCGCTGTGTCCCGCTGTGTCCCCTGTCCCCTGCTGTCCCCCGCTGTGTCCCGCTATGTTCCCGCAGTGTCCCCGCTGTGTCCTGCTGTGTCCTCGCTGTGTCCCTGCTTGTCCCTGCTGTGTCCCGCTGTGTCCCGCTGTGTCCTCGATATGTCCCACGCTGTGTTCCGCTGTGTCCCCCGCTGTGTCCTGCTGTGTCCCGCTGTGTCCCCCGCTCTGACCCGCTGTGTCCTGCTGTGTCCCCCTCTGTGTCCCCACTGTGTGCCCTCTGTGTCCCGCTGTGTACCCGCTGTGTCCAGCAGTGTCCCCGCTGTGTCCCGCTTTGTCCCCTCTCTGTCCCCTGCTGTCCCCCGCTGTGTCCCCCGCTGTGTTCCCACTGTGTCCCGCTGTGTCACCCACTTTGTCCCGCTGGGTCATTGCAGTGTCCCCATGTGTCCTACTGTGTCACACTGTGTCCCGTGTTGTCCTGCTTTGGCCCCCGCTGTGACCTCGCTGTGTTTCTCGCTGTGTCCCGCTGTGTACCCTTCTGTGTCTCCTGCTTTGTCCCGCTGTGTACCCTGCTGTGTCCAGCTGTGTCCTCGCTGTGTCCCCGACTGTCTCCTGCTTTGTCCCACTCTGTGTCCCGCTGTGACCCGCTGTGTCCTCGCTGTGTCCCCCGCTGTGTCCCGCTGTGTCCCCGCTGTGTCCACTGCTGTGTCCCGCTGTGTACCACGCTGTGTCCCGCTATGTCCCTGCAGTGTCCCCGCTGTGTCCCGGTGTGTCCCACTGTGTCCCGTGGTGTCCCAGTTTGTCCCTCGCTGTGTCCCCTGGTGAGTCTCCGCTGTGTCCCGCTGTGTCCCCCACTGGTTCCCGCTGTGTCTACTGCTGTGTCCCCGCTGTATCCCGCTGTGTCCCGCTGTGTCCTCGCTGTGTCCCACGCTGTGTTCCGCTGGGTCCTAGCTGTGTCCCAAGATGTGTCCCGTTGTGTCCCCAGCTGTGTCCCCGCTCTGTCCAGCTGTGTTTCCGCTGTGTCCCTGCTGTGTCCCCACTGTGTCCTGCTGTATACTTCTGTGTCCCCCGCTGAGTCCCGCTGTGTCCCCGCTGTGTCCCACTGTGTCCCCCATGTGTCCCGCGCTGTGTCCCACTGTGTCCCGCTGTGTCCCCCACTGTTTCCCCTGCTGTGTCCGGCTGTGTCCCCCGCTGTGTCCCGCTGTGTCCACTGCTGTGTCCCCGCTGTGTCCCACGTTTTCCCCGGCTGTGTCCCGCTGTGTCCTCACTGTGTCCCCCGCTGTGTCCCAATGTGTCCTCTCTGTGTCCCCCGCTGTGTCCCGCTGTGTCCCCCGCTTTGTCCTGCTGTGTCCCACTGTGTCCCCACTGTGTCCCGCTGTGTCCCGCTGTGTCCCCGGTGTGCCCGCTGTGTCCCGCTGTGTAGCCCGCTGTGTGCAACTGTGTCCCGCTCTGTCCCGATGTGGCCCTTCTCTGTCTACGCTGTCCCACACTCTGTGTCCCCCGCTGTGTCCCGCTGTGTCCCGTTGTGTCCCCCGCTTTG
>NW_012319253.1:0-1796 GCF_000151885.1 Dipodomys ordii
TCATCGATCCTTCCGCCACTAAATTATTATTGAGCAAAGCTGTAGGAATAAATTATTTCTTCTATATTCCCCATTTTTCTTTGTGAAAACAAAGAACCTTTGCACACATCTGGCTGTGTACTAGTGAAAAATGTCTCAAGAGTAGAGCTGGTGGGCTTTAGAACTAGGTGTCTTTACTAGATGTTGCTAGATTGTTCTCTAAAGTGATTGTATCCAAGCATAACAATGACAAAGTCTTCTTCTTTCCATGCCTTTGCTTCCTATTAAAGGGTAACATTTCCAAATGATAGAAAAGTTTCCAAAATGGTGCAATGAACACATGTACACAGTTTATTTATTTCCAAGTCATTAGTATTTGCTAAATTTTCTTTTAAAATTTTTTTCTTGTTATCTTTAAGTAGTTGTACAAAGGAGTTGCCATTCAACAGAGCATTTTAGGAATACAGTGTGTCTCCTAAATTTTCTTTTCCTTTCTTTCTCTTAAATTTTTCCTTAGCTGGGTGCCAATGGCTCACACCTATAATCCTAGCTACTAAGGAGGCTGAGATCTGAGGGTCACGGTTCAAAGCCAACCTAGGCAGGAAAAGTCCATGAGACTTTTATCGGCATTAAACTACAAAAAATGCCAGAAATAGAGCTGTGGCTCAAGTGATAGTGCTAAGCCTTGAGCACAAAAGTTCAGGGACAGTCCCTAGGCCCAGAGTACAAGGCCCAGACCCAGCACTCCCCCCAAAAAAATTCTTCATGGTGAAAACCCAGAAATGAACCTACAGACCTATAGCCATCTAATCTTCGATAAGGGAGCTAAAACAATAGAATGGAAGAAAGACAGCCTCTTCAGTAAATGGTGCTGGCAAAATTGGTTAACTACATGTAGAAAACTAAAGCTAGATCCTTATATATCACCCTGCACCAGAATCAACTCCAAATGGATCAAAGACCTTGAAGTCAAAGCAGACACTCTGAAAACATTACAGGATGGAATAGGAGAAACCCTAGGTCTCCTTGGCACAGGCCGAAATTTTTTGAATAGAGACCCGGAAACACAACAAATCAAAGAAAGGTTGGACAAATGGGATTGCATAAAGTTGCAGAGCTTCTGCAGGGCAAATGACATAGCTAGCAAGATCAATAGAAAGCCCACAGATTGGGAGAAGATCTTTACTAGCCATACAACGGACAAGGGTCTCATATCTAAAATATACTTGGAACTCAAAAAATTAAACCCCCAACAACAAATCCCCAAAGAAACAACTGCCCAATAAATAAGTGGGCGAAAGACTTAAAGAGAAGCTTCTCTGAAGAAGAAAGAAGGATGGCTAATAGACACATGAAGAAATGTTCAACATCCCTAGCCATAAAAGAAATGCAAATCAAAACAACATTGAGATATCACCTCACCCCAGATAGAACGGCAAAAATCAAGAACTCTAATAACAACAGATGCTGGAGGGGATGTGGACAGAAAGGAACCTTACTTCATTGTTGGTGGGAATGTAAACTTGTCCAACCACTTTGGAAAGCAGTATGGAGGTTCCTCAAAAGACTTCACATAGAACTCCCCTATGACCCAGCAATCCCACTTTTGGGCATTTACCCAAATGCTTACAAACAAGACCACACTAAAGCTACCAGCACAACTATGTTTATTGCAGCATTATTTACCATAGCTAAGATATGGAACCAACCCAGATGCCCCTCAGTAGATGAATGGATCAAGAAAATGTGGTATATATACACAATGGAATTCTATGCCTCCATCAGAAAGAATGACATTGCCCCATTGTTAGGAAATG
>NW_012319254.1:0-1796 GCF_000151885.1 Dipodomys ordii
GAAGCAGAAAGAGAAGCAGATACAGAGGAGACAGAGGAGAGCAGGAGATCAGAGAAGCAGAAGTAGAAGCAGAAAGAGAGAAAGAGAAGCAGAAGAAGAATCAGAAGAAACAGAAGAAGAAGAAGCAGAAGAAACAGAAGCAAAAGAAACAGAAGAAGGAGAAGAGCAGAAGCAGATGCAGAAGGAGAAGCAGAAGCAGAAGGAGAAGCAGAAAGAGAAGCAGGAGAAGCAGAAGAAGCAGGAGAAGCAGAAGCAGAAGAAACAGGAGAAGCCGAAGAAGCAGAAGCAGGATCTGAAGCAGAAGGAGAAACAGAAGAAGCACAATCTGAAGCAGAAGCAGAAGAAACAGAAATAGTAGAATAAGCAGAAGCAGAAGCAGCAGGAGAAGCCGAAGAAGAAGAAGGAGAAGGGGAAAGAGAAGGATTAGGAGTAGGAGAAGCAAAAGGATAAGCAGAAGCAGAAAGAGAAGCAGCACGAGAAGTAGGAGAAGCAGAAGAAGCAGAAGCAGGAGAAGCAGAAGAAGCAGAAGCAGGAGAAGCAGAAGAAACAGAAGACGCAGAAGCAGAATGAGAAGCAGAAGGAGAAATTGAAGCAGAAGCAGAAGGAGAAGCAGAAGGAGAAGGAGAAGCAAAAGAAGGAGAAGGAGAAGCAGAAAGAGAAGCAGAACGAGAAGCATGAGAAGCAGAAGCAGGAGAAGCAGAAGGAGAAGAAACAGAAGAAGGAGAAGAAGCAGAAGGAGAAGCAAAAACAGAAGGAAAAGCAGAAGAAGCAGAAGAAGAAGCAGCAGGAGAAGCAGAAGAAGAAGAAGGAGAAGGAGCAGCAGAAGGAGAAGCAGAAGCAGAAAGAGAAGCAGAAACAGAAGGAGAACAAGAAGTAGAAGCTGGAGAATCAGAAGAAGCAGAAGTAGAAGCAGAAAGAGGAAAAGAAGGAGAAGCAGAAGTAGAATCAGAAGAAACTGAAGAAGAAACAGAAGCAAAAAAACAGAAGAAGAAGAGCAGAAGGAGAAGCAGAAGCAGAAGGAGAAGCAAAAAGAGAAGCAGAAGGAGAAGTAGAAGAAGCAGCAGAAGGAGAAGCAGCAGAAGAATCAGAAAAACAAGCAGGAGAAGCAGAAGCAGAAAGAGAAGAAGAAGCAGTAGAAGCATAAGAAGCAGAAGCAGGAGAAGCAGAAGCAGAAGCTAAAGAAGAAGTATAAGAAGCAGAAGCAGAGGGAAAAACAGAAGAAGGAGAAAGAGCAGCAGAAGGTGAAGCAGAAGGAGATGCAGAAGCAGAAAGAGAAGCAGAAACAGAATGAGAAGAAGAAGGAGAATTTGGAGAATCAGAAGAAGCAGAAGCAGAAGCTGAAAGAGAAGGAGAAGAAGGAGAAGGAGATGCAGAACGAGAAGGACAAGCAGGAGAAGCAGAAGAAGCAGAAGCGGGAGGAGGAGAAGAAGAAGAAGAAGAAGAAGAAGAAGAAGAAGAAGAAGAAGAAGAAGAAGAAGAAGAAGAAGAAGAAGAAGAAGAAGAAGAAGAAGAAGAAGAAGAAGAAGAAGAAGAAACAGAAGAAAGAGAAGGAGCAGAAGGAGAAGCAGAAGGAGAAGCAGAAAGAGAAGCAGAAGAAGCAGTAGCAGGAGAAACAGAAGCAGAAGAAACAGAAGAGGCCCAAGAAGCAGAAGGAGAACTTGAAGCAGAAGAAGCAGAAGCAGCAGAAGGTGGAAAAGCAGAAGCAGAAGAAACAGAACAAGCAGAAGAAGCAGAACGAAAAGCAGAAGAAGAAGAAGGAGAAAGAGAAGGAGTAGGAGTAGGAGGAGCTGAAGGAG
>NW_012319255.1:0-1796 GCF_000151885.1 Dipodomys ordii
AGAAAGCAGAGGAACAGAAGTATAAAAAACAGAAGAAGGAGAAGAGCAGAAGCAGAAGCTGAAGGAGAAGCAGAAAGCGAAGGAGAAGCAGAAAGAGAAGCAGAGAAGCAGAAGATGGAGAGTAGCAGAAGCAGAAGAAACAGGAGAAGCCATAGAAGCAGAAGCAGAATCAGAAGCAGAAGGAGAAGTAGAAGCAGAAGGAGAAGCAGAAGCAGGAGAAGGAGAAGGAGAAGCAGAAAGAGAAGCAGAACGAGAAGCAGGAGAAGCAGAAGCAGGAGAAGCAGAAGCAGAAGAAACAGAAGAAGGAGAAGAAGCAGAAGGAGAAGGAGAAGCAGAAACAGAAGGAAAAGCAGAAAGAGAAGCAGGAGAAGCAGAAGAAGTAGCAGCAGGAGAAGCAGAAGCAGAAGAAGTCGAAGAAGCAGAAGCAGAACTTGAAGCAAAAGGAGAAGCAGGAGAAGCAGAAGAAGCAGAATCTGGAGAAGCAGAAGGAGAAGCAGAAGCAGAAAGAGAAGCAAAAGCAGAAGGAGAAGCAGAAGCAGAAAGAGAAGCAAAAGCAGAAGGAGAAACAGAAGGAGAAGCAAAAGAAGCCGAGGCAGTAGCAGAAGAAGCCGAAGATGCAGAAGCAGAAGGAGAAGCGGAAGAAAAAACAGAAGAACTAGAAGGAGAAGAAGGAGAAACAGAAGGAGAAGCAGAAAGAGAAGAAGAAGAAGGAGCCGCAAGACAAGTAGGAGAAGCAGGAGAAGCAGAAGAAACAGAAGAAGCAGAAGCAGTAGCAGTTGCAGCAGAAGCAGAAGGAGAAGCAGAAGGAAAAACAGAAGAACGAGAAGGAGAAGGAAAAACAGAAGCAGAAGCAGAAGGAGAATCAGAAGGAGAAGCAGAAGAAGCAGAAGGAGAAGCGAAGGAGAAGCAGAAGCAGAAGAAAATGCAGAAGGAGAAGCAGAAGCAGAAGAAGATGCAGAAGGAGAAGCAGGAGAAGCAGAAGAAGCAAAAGCAGAAGGAGAAGCAGAAGTAGGAGAAGGAGAAGGAGAAGGAAGGGCAGCAGAAGCAATATTAGAAGCAGAAGGAGAAGCAGAAGCAGAATGAGAAGCAGAAAGAGAAGCAGAAGAAGCAGGAAAAGCAGAAGCAGAAGAAAGAGAAGAAGAAGAAGAAGAAGAAGAAGAAGAAGAAGAAGAAGAAGAAGAAGAAGAAGAAGAAGAAGAAGAAGACGAAGGAGAAGACGTAGAAGAAGAAAAAGAAGAAGAAGAAGAAGCATAAGGAGAAACATAAGGAGAAGCAGTAGAAGCAGAAGAAGCAGAAGCAGGAGAAGCAGAAGCAGAAGAAAAAGAATAAGCAGAAGAACCAGAAGCAGAAGCAGGGGGAGAATCAGAAGAAGGATAAGGAGAAGGAGCAGCAGAAGGAGAAGCAGAAGCAGAATGAGAAGCAGAAACAGAAGGAGAACAAGGAGGAGAAGCAGGAGAATCAGAAGAAGCAGAAGTAGAAGCAGAAAGAGAAGGAGAAGAAGGAGAAGCAGAAGTAGCATCAGAAGAAACAGAAGAAGAAGAAGCAGAAGAAACAGAAGCAAAAGAAACAGAAGAAGGAGAAGAGCAGAAGCACAAGCAGAAGGAGAAGCAGAAGCAGAAGGAGAAGCAGAAGGAGAAGCAGTAGAAGCAGAAGAAGCAGGAGAAGCTGAAGCAGAAGAAACACGCGAAGCCGAAGAAGCAGAATCAGAATCTGAAGTAGAAGGAGAAACAGAAGAAGCACAATCTGAAGCAGAAGCAGAAGAAACAGTAATAGTAGAATAAGCAGAAGCAGAATGA
>NW_012319256.1:0-1796 GCF_000151885.1 Dipodomys ordii
CCGCTGTGTCCCGCTGTGTCTCGCTGTGTACTGCTGTGTACCCCGCTGTGTCTGCTATGTTCTGCAGTGTCCCCGCTGTGTCCCGCTGTGTCTGCTGTGTCGTCACTGTGTCCTCCTCTGTGTCCCCTGCTGTCTCCCGCTGTGTCCTGCTGTGTCACGCTGTTTCCCCGCTGTGTCTCCGCTGTGTCCCTCTGTGTACCCCGCTGTGTCCAGCTTTGTCCCCGCTGTGTCCCACTGTGTCCTCGCTGTGTCCCCCGCTGTCTCCCGCTTTGTCCCACGCTGTGTCCCGCTCTGTCCCACTGTGTCCTCACTGTGTCCCCCGCTGTGTCCGCTGTGTCCCCGCTGTGTCCCAAGCTGTGTCCCGCTGTGTCCCACTGTGTACCCCACTGTGTCACACTATGTTCCCGCAGTGTCCCCGCTGTGTCCCGCTGTGTCCCGCTGTGTCCTCGCTGTGTCCCCCGCGGTGTCCCATTGTGTCCCCCGCTGTGTCCCGCTGTGTCCCGCTGTGTACTCCGTTGTGTCCAGCTGTGTCACCGCTGTGTCTCGCTGTGTAACCTCTTTGTCTCCGCTGTCCCCCGCTGTGTCCCGCTGTGTCCCGCTGTGTCCCCTGCTTTGTCCCGCTGTGTCCTCGATGTGTCCCACGCTGTGTTCCTCTGTGTCCTCGATGTATTCCCCGATGTGTCCCGATGTGTACCCCTCTGTGTCCCCCGCTGTGTCCCGCTGTGTCCCCCGCTGTGTCCCTGCTGTTTTACCGTTGTGTCCAGCTGTGTCTCGCTGTGTACTGCTGTGTACCACGCTGTGTCCCGCTATGTTTCCGCAGTGTCCCCGCTGTGTCCCGCTGTGTCCTCGCTGTGTCCCCCGCTGTGTCCCGCTATGTTCCCGCAGTGTCCCCGCTGTGTCTCGTTGTGTCCCGCTGTGTCCTCGCTGTGTCCCCCGCTTTGTCCCGTTGTGTCCCCAGCTGTGTACCCCGCTGTGTCCCGCTGTGTCCCCGCTGTATTGACACTGGGTCCCGCTGGGTCCCTCTGTGTCCTCCCTGTGTCCCCCGCTGTGTCCCGCTGTGTCCCCCACTGTGTCCCGCTGTGTCTACTGCTGTATCCCAGCTGAGTCCACTGTGTCCTCACTGTGTTCCCCTCTGTGTCCCGCTGTGTCCCCCGCTGTGTGCCTCCTCTGTCCCCGCTGTGTCCCGCTGTGTCCCGCTGTGTACTGCTGTGTCCCCCGCTGAGTCCCGCTGTGTCCCCGCTGTGTCCCAATGTGTCCTGGCTGTGTTCCGCTGTATCCCGCTGTGTTCTCCCTTTGTCCCCGCTCTGTCCCCGCTGTATCCCGCTGTGTCCCCGCTGTGTCCCTCGCTATGTCCTGCTGTGTCCCGATGTGTCCCCCGCTGTGTCCCGCTGTGTTCCCCGCTGTGTCCAGCTGTGTCCCTGCTGTGTCCCGCTGGGCCGGCTGTGTCCTTGCTGTGTATCCCGCTGTGTCCAGCTGTGTCCGCGCTGTGTCCCGCTGTGTCCTCCGCTGTGTCATGCAGTGTCCCTGCTGTGTCCCACTGTGTCCCCGCTGTGTTCCCGCTTTGTCCCACTGTGTCCCGCTGTGTCCCCGCTGTGTCCCCCGCTGTGTCCCCCACTGTGTCCCTGCTGTGTCCCGCTGTGTCCCTTGCTGTGTCCCAGCTTTGTCCCGCTGTGTCCCGCTGTGTCCCCGCTGTGTACCACTGTGTCCCCGCTATGTCCCGCTGTGTATCGCTGTGTCCCCTCTGTCTCACGCAAAGTCCCGCTCTGTCCTGCTGTGTCCCCGCAGTCCCCCGCTGT
>NW_012319257.1:0-1796 GCF_000151885.1 Dipodomys ordii
GCATGGACACAGCGGGACACAGCGGGACACAGCAGGGGACACAGCGGGGACACAGAGGGGACAGCAGGCACACAGCGGTACACAGCGGAAGACAGAAGGGCACAGCGGGACACAGCATGGACACAGCGGCTCACAGACAGGAAAATAGTGGGGGACACAGCGGGGGATACAGCGGGACACAGGAGGACACACAGGGGACACAGCGGGGACACAGCGGGGGACACAGTGGGACACAGCGGGGACACAGAGGGACTCAGCGGTTACACAGCGAGGACACACCAGGGACACAGCAGGACACAGCGGAGACACAACGGGGACACAGCGGGACACAGGGAGGACACAGCAGGACACAGCGGGGGATACAGCGGGGGACAGCCGTGACACTCCGGCGGACAGCGGGACACAGCGGGGACACAGAGGGACTCAGTGGTTACACAGCGAGGACACACCAGGGACACAGCAGGACACAGCGGAGACACAGCGGGGACACAGCGGGGGACACAGTGGGACACAGCGGGCACACATAGGGACTCAGCGGTTACACAGCGAAGACACACCAGGGACACAGCGGGACACAGCGGAGACACAGCAGGGACACAGTGAGACACAGCGAGCACACAGTGGGATACAGCGTGGGATACAGCGGGGGACAGCGGTGACACACCGGCAGACAGCAGGGACACAGCGGTACACAGCGGGACACAGCAGGGGACACAGCGGGGACACAGAGGGGACAGCAGGCACACAGCGGGACACAGCGGAACACAGCAGGGCACACCGGTACACAGCGGGTAACACAGCAGGGGACACAAACGGGACACAGCGGGACACAGCGGGGGACACAGCATGGACACAGCGGCTCACAGCCAGGAAATAGTGGGGGACACAGCGGGGGACACAGCGGGACACAGGAGGACACACAGGGGACACAGCGGGGACACAGCGGGGGACAAAGTAGGACACAGTGGAGACACTGCGGGACACAGGGAGGACACAGCGGGACACAGCGGGGGATACAGCGGGGGACAGCGCTGACACTCCGGCGGAGAGCGGGACACAGCGGGGACACAGAGGGACTCAGCGGTTACACAGCGAAGACACACCAGGGACACAGCAGGACACAGCGGGACACAGTGGGGTCACAGCAGGACACAGCGGGACACATCGGGGGACACAGCAGGACACTTCAGGGTACACAGCGGGACACAAAGGTACAAAGCAGGGACACTGCGGGGGACAAGGCGGGACACAGCGAGGACACAGTGGGACACAGGAGGACACAGTGGGACACAGCGGGGACACAGCAGGGGACACAGCAGGACACAGAGGGGACACAGAGGGACTCAGCGGTTACACAGCGAGGACACACCAGGGACACAGCGGGACACAGCGGAGACACAGCAGGGACACAGTGAGACACAGTGAGGACACAGCGGGACACAGTGTGGGATACAGCGGGGGACAGCGGTGACACACCGGCGGACAGCAGGGACACAGCGGGACACAGCGGAATACAGTGGGGGACACAGTGGGACACAGCGGGGGACACAGCGAGGGCACAGCGGGACACAGCGGGGACACAGCGGGGGACAGCGGGGTCACACATGCGGATAGCGGGGACACAACGGGACACAGCGGTGGGCATCGGGGACACAGTGGGACACAGCGGGACACAGCGGGGACACAGCAGGGACACCGGGGGTCACAGCTTGGACACAGTGGGGGACACAGCGAGGACAGCGGGACACAGAGGGATACACAGAGAGGACACAGCGTGACACATGGGGACACAGCTG
>NW_012319258.1:0-1796 GCF_000151885.1 Dipodomys ordii
TCAGAAGAAGCACAATCTGAAGCAGAAGCAGAAGTAACAGAAATAGTCGAATAAGCAGAATCAGAAGCTCATGAGTAAGCAGATAAAGAAGAAGGAGTAGGCGAATGTGAAGGATTAGGAGTAGGAGAAGCAAATGGATATGCAGAAGCAGAAAGAGACGCAGAAGGAGAAGCAGCTCGAGCAGTAGGAGAAAGCAGAAGAAACAGAAGACGCATAAGCAGAATGAGAATCTCAAGGAGAAATTGAAGCAGAAGCAGATGCAGAAGCAGAAGCAGAAGGATTAGCAGAAGAAGGAGAAGGAGAAGCAGAAAAAGAATCAGAATGAGAAGCAGGAGAAGCAGAAGCAGGAGAAGCAGTAACAGAAAAAACAGAAGAAGGAGAAGAAGCAGAAGCAGGAGAAGCAGAAGCAGAAGAAGCCGAAGAAGCAGAAGCAGAACTTGAAGCAGAAGGAGAAGCAGTAGAAGCAGAAGAAGCAGATTCTGGAGAAGCAGAAGGAGAAGCAGAAGGAAAAGCAGAAGAACGAGAAGGAGAAGGAGAAACAGAAGGAGAAGCAGAAAGAGAAGCAGAAGAAGGAGCAGGAGAAGGAAAAGCAGCAGGAGAAGCAGAAAGAGCAGCAGAAGGAGAAGCAGGAGATGCAGAAACAGGAGAAGCAGAAGCAGAAGAAACAGGAGAAGGACAAGAAGCAGAAGCAGAAGGAGAAGCAGAAACAGAAGGAGAAGCAGAAAGAGAAGGTGGGGAAGCAGAACAAGCAGAAGCAGGAGAAGCAGAAGCATAAGAATCCGAAGAAGCAGAAGCAGAACCTGAAGCAGAAGGAGAAGCAGAATCTGCAGAAGCAGAAGGAGAAGCAGAAGGAGAAGCAGAAGCAGAAAGAGAATCAAAAGCAGAAGGAGAAGCAGAAGAAACAGCAGAAGAAACAGAAGAAGTAGAAGCAGTAGCCGTTGTAGCAGAAGCAGAAGCAGAAGGAAAAGCAGAAGAACAAGAAGGAGAAGGAGAAACAGAAGGAGAAGCAGAAGGAGAAGCAGAAAGAGAAGCAGTTAAAGCAGAAAAGAAGAAGCACAAGGAGAATCAGAAGGAGAAGCAGAAGAAGGAGAAGGAGAAGCAGAAGCAGAAGAAGATGCAGAAGGAGAAGCAGGAGAAGCAGAAGAAGCAGAAGCAGAAGGAGTAGAAGGAAAAGCAGAAGAAGCAGAAGCAAAAGGAGAAACAAAAGAAGGAGAAGTAGAAGCAGAAGCAGCAGAAGAAGCAAAAGGACAAGCACAAGCAGAAGGAGATGCAGAAGGAGAAGCAGGAGAAGCAGAAGAAGCAGAATCTGGAGAAGCAGAAGGAGAAGCAGAAGCAGAAAGAGAAGCAAAAGCAGAAGGAGAAGCAGAAGAAACAGAAGAAGTAGATGCAGTAGCAGAAGAAGCAGAAGATGCAGAAGCAGAAGGAGAAGCAGAAGGAAAAGCAGAAGAACGAGAAGGAGAAGGAGAAACAGAAGGAGAAGCAGAAAGAGAAGCAGAAGGAGAAGCAGGAGATGCAGAAACAGGAGAAGCAGAAGCAGAAGAAACAGGAGAAGGACAAGAAGCAGAAGCAGAAGGAGAAGCAGAAACAGAAGGAGAAGCAGAAAGAGAAGGAGGGGAAGCAGAAGCAGAAGAAGCAGGAAAAGCAGAAGCATAAGAATCCGAAGAAGCAGAAGCAGAACCTGAAGAAGAAGGAGAAGCAGGAGAAGCAGAAGAAGCAGAAGCAGAAGGAGAAGTAGAAGTAGGAGAAGGAGAAGGAAGAGCCGCAGAAGCAATAGGATTAGCAGAAGGAGAAGCAGA
>NW_012319259.1:0-1796 GCF_000151885.1 Dipodomys ordii
TTCCCCGCTGTGTCCCGCTGTGTCCACTGTGTCCCCCGCTGTGTCCTGCTGTGTCCCCGCTGTGTCATGCTGTATACTGCTGTGTCCCCCGCTGAGTCTGCTGTGTCCCCGCTGTGTCCCGCTGTGTTCCCCATGTGTCCCCCGCTGTGTCCCACCGTGTCCCACTGTGTCCCCCACTGTTTCCCCCGCTGTGTCCGGCTGTGTCCCCCGCTGTGTCCCGCTGTGTCCACTGCTGTGTCCCCGCTGTGTCCCGCTTTTTCCCCGGCTGTGTCCCGCTGTGTCCTCACTGTGTCCCCCGCTGTATCCCGCTGTGTCCTCGCTGTGTCCCCAGCTGTGTCCCGCTGTGTCCCCCGCTTTGTCCCGCTGTGTCCCACTGTGTCCTCGCTGTGTCCCGCTGTGTCCCGCTGTGTCCCCGGTGTGCCCGCTGTGTTCCGCTGTGTACCCCGCTGTGTCCAGCTATGTCACCGCTGTGTTCCGCTGTGGCCCATCTCTGTCTCCGCTGTCCCCCGCTGTGTCCCCCACTGTGTGCCGCTGTGTCCCGCTATGTCCCCCGCTTCATCCCGCTTTGTCCCCCGCTGTGTTCCGCTGTTTCCCGCTGTGTCCTCGCTGTGTCCCGTGGTGTCTCACTTTGTCCCCGCTGTGTCCCCAGCTGTGTGCCCGCTGTGTCCCGCTGTGTACCCCGCAGTGTTCAGCTGTGTCACCGCTGGGTCCCGCTGTGGCCCATCTCTGTCTCAGCTGTACCCCGCTGTGTCCCCCGCTGTGTTCCGCTGTGTCCCGCTATGTCCCCCGCTTTGTCCTGCTGTGTCTCCGCAGTGTCCCCGCTGTGTCCCGCTGTGTCACACTGTGTCCCGTGGTGTCCCACTTTGTCCCCCGCTGTGTCCCCCGCTGTGTCCCCCGCTGAGTCCCGCTGTTTCGACGCTGTGTCCCGCTGTTTCCCGCTGTGTACTCGCTGTGTTCCCCGCTGTGTCCCGCTGTGTCCCCCGTTGTGTCCACTGCTGTGTCCTCGCTGTGTCCCCCGCTGTGTCCCGCTGTGTCCTCGCTGTGTCCCCCGCTGTGTCCCGCTGTGTCCCCCGCTGTGTCCCGTTGTGTCCGACTGTGTCCCGCTCTGTCCCCACTGTGTCCCGCTGTGTCCCGCTGTGTCCCCGCTGTGTGCCTGCTGTGTCCAGCTGTTTCCCTCTGTGTCCCTGCTGTGTCCCTCTGTGTACCCCGCTGTGTCCAGCTTTCTCCCCGCTGTGTCCCGCTTTGTCCCATGCTCTGTCCCACACTGTGTCCCGCAGTGTCCCCCGCTGTGTCCCGCTGTGTCCCCCGCTGTCTCCCACTTTGTCCCACGCTGTGTCCCGCTCTATCCCGCTGTGTCCTCGCTCTGTCCCCCGCTGTGTCCCGCTGTGTCCCCGCTGTGTCCCAAGCTGTGTCCCGCTGTGTTCCGCTGTGTCCTCGCTGTGTCTCCTGCTGTGTCCCATTGTGTCCTCAGCTGTGTACCCTGCTGTGTCCCGCTGTGTGCCAGCTGTATCGACGCTGGGTCCCGCTGGGTCCCGCTGTGTGCCCCACTGTGACCCTCTGTGTCCCCAACTGTGTACCCTGCTGTGTAACGCTGTGTCCCGGCTGTATCGACGCTGTGTCCCGCTGGGTCCCGCTGTGTCCTGCTGTGTCCCGCTGTGTACCCCGCTGTGTCCCGCTATGTTCCCGCACTGTCCCCGCTGTGTCCCGCTGTGTCCCACTGTGTCCCGTGGTGTCCCAGTTTGTCCCCGCAAAGTCTCGCTGTGTCCCACGCTCTGTCCCACACTGTTCCCACAGTT
>NW_012319260.1:0-1795 GCF_000151885.1 Dipodomys ordii
GCTTCTCCTTTTGTTCTCCTTCTGTTTCTGCTTCTCTTTCTGCTTCTGCTTCTCCTTCTGCTGCTCCTTCTCCTTCTCCTTCTTCTGCTTCTCCCACTGCTTCTGCTTCTGCGTCTTTTGCTTATTCTATTTCTTCTGCTTCTCCTGCATCTACTGCTTCTCCTTATGCTTCTCCTTATGCTTCTCCTTCTTCTTCTTCTTCTTCTTCTTCTTCTTCTTCTTCTTCTTCTTCTTCTTCTTCTTCTTCTTCTTCTTCTTCTTCTTCTTCTTCTTCTTCTCTTTCTTCTGCTTCTCCTGGTTTTTCTGCTTCTACTGCTTCTCTTTTTGCTTCTCATTCTGCTTCTGCTTCTCCTTCTGCTTCTCCTATTGCTTCTGCTGCCCTTCCTTTTCCTTCTCCTTCTCCTACTTCTGTTTCTCCTTCTGCTTCTGCTTCTTCTGCTTCGCCAGCTTCTCCTTCTGCATCTTCTTCTGCTTGTGCTTATCCTTCTGCTGCTTCTTCAGCTTCTGCTTCTCCTTCTTCTGCTTCTCCTTCTGATTCTCCTTCTGCTTCTCCTTCTCCTTCTGCTCCTTCTCCTTCTTCTGCTTCTCCCTCTGATTCTGCTTCTTTTGCTTATTCTTTTTCTTCTGCTTCTGCTTCTCTGCTTCTGCTTCTTCTGCTTCTACTGCTTCTCCTTTTGCTTCTCCTTCTCCTTCTCCTCCTCCTCCTCCTCCTCCTCCTCCTCCTCCTCCTCCTTCTTCTTCTTCTTCTTCTTCTTCTTCTTCTTCTTCTTCTTCTTCTTCTTCTTCTTCTTCTTCTTCTTCTTCTTCTTCTTCTTCTTCTCTTTCTTCTGCTTCTACTTTTCCTGCTTCTTCTGCTTCTACTGCTTCTCTTTCTGCTTCTCCTTCTGCTTCTGCTTCTCCTATTTCTTCTGCGGCTCTTCCTGCTCCTACTTCTACTTCTCCTTCTGCTTCTGCTTCTTCTGCTTCTCCTGCTTCTCCTTCTGCATCTTCTTCTGCTTCTGCTTCTCCTTCTGCTGCTTCTTCTGCTTCTGTTTCTCCTTCTGCTTCTTCTTCTGCTTCTTCTGCTTCTGTTTCTCCTTCTGCTTCTTCTGCTTCTCCTTCTGATTCTCCTTCAGCTTCTCCTTCTGTTTCTCCTTCTCCTTCTCGTTCTTCTGCTTTTCTTTCTGCTTCTCCTTCTGCTTCTGCTGCAACTGCTACTGCTTCTTCTGTTTCTTCTGCGTCGCCTCCTGTTTTGATTCTCTTTCAGCTTCGGCTTCTCCTTCAGCTTCTCATTCAGCTTCTCCAGATTCTGCTTCTTCTGCTTCTCCTGCTTCCACTTTTGCTTCAGGTTTTGCTTCTGCTTCTTCGGATTCTTATGCTTCTGCTTCTCCTGCTTCTGCTTCTTCTGCTTCCCCTCCTCTTTCTGCTTCTCCTTCTGTTTCTGCTTCTCCTTCTGCTTCTGCTTCTTGTCCTTCTCCTGTTTCTTCTGCTTCTGCTTCTCCTGCTTCTGCTTCTTCTGCTTATCCTGCTTCTCTTTCTGATTCTCCTTCTGCTTTTCCTTCTCCTTCTGCTTCTGCTCCTTCTCCTTCTTCTGTTTCTTCTTCTGCTTCTCCCGCTTCTGCTTCTTCTGCTTCTCCTGCTTCTCGTTCTGCTTCTCTTCGTCGGCTTCTCTTTCTACTTCTGCTTCTGCTTCTTCTGATTCTGCTTCTTCTACTTCTTCTCTCCTTCTGCTTCTGCTTCTTCTGCTTCTCCTGCTTCTCCTTCTGCATCTCCTTCTGCTTGTGCTTTTCGTCTGCTTCTTCTTCTGCTTCTGCTT
>NW_012319261.1:0-1795 GCF_000151885.1 Dipodomys ordii
TCACCGCTGTGTAACACTGTGTCCCGCTGTGTCCCGCTGTGCCACCACTGTGTCCAGTTGTGTCCACAGCTGTGTACCATGCTGTGTAACGCTGTGTGCCTGCTGTATGGACGCTGTGTCCCGCTGGGTCCCGCTGTGTCCTCGCTGTTTTCCCCACTGTGTCCCGCTGTTTCCCCCGCTGTGTCCCCCTATGTCCCCCGCTGTGTCCGGCTATGTTCCCGCAGTGTCCCCGCTGTGTCCCGCTGTGTCCCACTGTGTCCCGTGGTGTCCCAGTTTGTCCTTCGCTGTGTCCCCAGGTGATTACCCGCTGTGTCCCGCACTGGGTCCCGCTGTGTCCCCGCAGGGTCAACGCTGTTTCCCGCTGTGTCCCGCTGTGTTCCGTGGTGTCCCGCTTTGTCCCCCGCTGTGTCCCCCGCTGAGTCCCCGCTGTGTCCCCCGCTTTGTACCGCTGTGTCCGCGCAGTGTCCCCGCTGTGTCCCGCTTTGTCACACTGTCCCGTGGTGTCCTGCTTTGTCCCCCGCTGTGTCCCCCACTGAGTCCCATCTGTGTGGCCGCTGTGTCCCGCTGTGTCCTCGCTGTGTCCGCCGCTGTCTCCCGCTTTGTCCCCCGCTGTATCCCGCACCCAACTGTACTGCTGTGTCCTCGCTGTGTCCCCCACTGTGTCCAGCTGTGTCCCCCCTGTATCCCAAGCTGTGTCCCGCTGTGTCCCACTGTGTACCCCGCTGTGTCCCGCTATGTTCCCGCAGTGTCCTCGCTGTGTTCCACTGTGTCCCACTGTGTCCTCACTGTGTCCCCCTCTGTGTCCCTTTGTCTCCATAGCTGTGTACCCCGCTGTGTCCTGCTGTGTCCCCGCTGTATCGACGCAGTGTCCTGCTGGGTCCCGCTGGGTCCTCACTGTGTTCACCGTTGTGTCCCTCTGTGTCCCCAGCTGTGTCCCCGCTGTGTCCCTGCTGTGTCCCTGCTGTGTCGCCGCTGTGTCCCGCTGTGTCCTGCTGTGTCCTCGCTGTGTCCCACGCTGTGTTCCGCTGTGTCCCGCTGTGTCCCCCGCTGTGTCCCGCTGTGTCCCGCTGTGTCCCGCTTTGTCCCCCGCTGTCCCCGCTGTATTGACGCTGTGTCCCGGTGTGTCCCGCTGTGTCCGCGCTGTGTTTCCGGCTGTGTCCCACTGTGTACCCCTCTGTGTCCCCCGCTGTGTCCCTCTGTGTCCCCTCTCTGTCCCCTGCTGGCCCCCGCTGTGTCCCCCGCTGTGTCTCGCTGTGTCGCCCGCTTTGTCTCGCTGTGCCCCTGCAGTGTCCCCGCTGTGTCCCACTGTGTCACACTGTGTCCCGTGTTTTCCCGCTTTGTCCCCCGCTGTGACCTCGCAGTGTTTCCCGCTGTGTCCCGCTGTGTCCTCGGTGTGTCCCCCGCTGTGTCCCGCTGTGTCCACCGTTGTGTCCACCGCTGTGTCCTCGCTGTGTCCCCCGCTGTGTCCCGCTGTGTCCTCGCTGTGTCCCCCGCTGTGTCCCGCTGTGTCACCCGCTGTGTCCCGCTGTGTCCGACTGTGTCCCGCTCTGTCCCCGCTGTGTCCCGCTGTGTCCCTCTGTGTCCCCGCTTTGTGTCTGCTGTGTCACGCTGTGTACTCCGCTGTGTCCAGCTGTGTCCTTTTGTGTCACGCTGTTTCCCCGCTGTGTCCCTGCTGTGTCCCGCTGTGTCCTCACTGTGTCCCGCAGTGTCCCGCGCTGTGTCCCGCTGTGTCCCCCGCTGTCTCCCTCTCTGTCCCCCGCTGTGTCTCACGCTTTGTCCCCGCTGTGTCCCACTG
>NW_012319262.1:0-1795 GCF_000151885.1 Dipodomys ordii
GGACACAGCGGGACTCAGCGGGGCACAGCAGTACACAGCGGGACACACCGGGACACAGCGGGGACACAGCAGGGACACAGCGGGGGACACAGCGGAAAACAGCGGGGGACACAGGGAGGACACAGCGGTACCCAGGTGAACCCAGCGTTGATATGGCAGGGAAACAGCAGGACACAGCGGGGAAAAAAGCGAGGACACAGTGGAACACAGCGTGGGACACAGCGAGGACACAGCGAGGACACAGCGGGACACAGCGGGGACACAGCCGTAGACACAGCGGGACACAGTGGCGGACACAGCGGGACACAGCGGGGAACACAGCGAGGACACAGCGGGACCCAGGGCGACACAGCGTCGATACAGCGGGGACACAGCGTTACACAGCGTGGTACACATCTGTGAACACAACGGGACACAGTGGGGTCACAGCGGGACACAGCGGGACACAGTGGGACGCAGCAGGGACAAAGCTTGAGACACAGCAGGGTACAGAGCGGGAGACAGCAGGGGACACAGCGAGGACACAGCGGTACACAGCGGGACACAGCGGGGGACACAGGAAGGATGCAGCGGTACACAGCAGGGGACAGAGCGAGGACACATTGGGACACAGCGGGGACACAGCGGGACTCAGCGGGGGACGCAGCAGTACACAGCGGGACACAGCGGGACACAGCGGGGACACAGCAGGAACACAGCAGGGGACACAGCGGGAAACTGCGGGGGACACAGAGGGGTACACAGCGGGACACAGCGAGGAAAAAAGCGAGGCCACAGCAGAACACAGCGTGGGACACAGTGAGGACACAGCGGGACACAGCGGGACACAGCGGCGACAAAGCAGTAGACACTGCGGGACACACTGGCGGACACGGCGGGACATAGCTAGGGACACAGGGAGGACACAGTGGGACCCAGTGGGACCCAGCGTCGATACAGCGGGGACACAGCGGGACACAGCGGGGGACAAAGCGGGACACCACGGAACACAGCAGGACACAGCGTGAAACAGCGGTGAACCTGCGGGGACACAGCGGTACACAGCGGCGGACACAGCGGGACCCAGCGGGACAAAGCGGGGGACACAGCCGGACACAGCAGGGACACAGCGGTGACCCAGCGGGACCCAGCAGGACACAGCGGGGGACACAGCGGGACACAGCGGGACACAGCGGGGGACACAGCCGGACACAGCAGGGACACAGTAGGACACAGCGTGGGACAAAGCGGGAGACAGCGGAGGACACAGCGAGGACACAGCTGGACACAGCGGGGACACAGAGGGGACTCAGCAGGGGACATAGAGGTGAAAAAGCAGGACACCACGGGACACAGTAGGACACAGCGGGACACAGCGGGGACACTGCGGGACACAGCCGGGGGACACAGCGGTGGACAGCGGGGGACAGCAAGGGACACAGTGGGACACAGAGGGGACACAGCTGGACACAGAAGGGTACACAGTGGGGCACAGCGGACACACAACAGGGACAGAGCTGGACACAGAGGGACACAGAGGGGACAGAGCGTGACACAGCGGGACACAGCGGGACACAGCAGGGGACTCAGCTGGACACAGCGGGGGACACAGGGAAGACACAGCTGGACACTGAGGGAGACAGAGCGAGGACACAGCCGGACACAGCGAAACACAGCGTGACACAGTGGGGACACAGCAGGGGTCACAGCGGGACACAGCAGGGGACACAAAGGGACACAGCGGGGTACACAGCAGGCACAAAGCGGGACACAGCGGGGGACACAGCGAGGAAAAAGCGGGACACAGCGGTAACAC
>NW_012319263.1:0-1795 GCF_000151885.1 Dipodomys ordii
TCATGTTCTTCTGCTTTTCCTTCTGCTTTTCCTCCTGCTTCTGCTACAACTGCTACTGCTTCTACTTCTTCTGTTTCTTCTGCTTCTCCTTCTGCTTTTGATTCTCTTTCTGCTTCTGCTTCTCCTTCTGATTCTCATTCTGCTTCTCATTCTGCTTCTCCAGATTCTGATTCTTCTGCTTCTCCTGCTTCTCCTTCTGCTTCAGGTTCTGCTTCTGCTTCTTCGGATTCTTATGCTTCTGCTTCTCCTGCTTCTGCTTCTTCTGCTTCCCCTCCTTCTTTTTCTGCTTCTCCTTCTGCTTCTGCTTCTTGTCCTTCTCCTGTTTCTTCTGCTTGTTCTTCTCCTGTTTCTGCATTTCCTGGTTCTCCTTCTGCTGCTCATTCTGTTTCTCCTGCCGCTTTTCCTTCTACTGCTCCTTCTTCTGCTTCTCTTTCTGCTTCTACTCCTGTTTCTCCTTCTCCTTCTCCTTCTAGTTCTTCTGCTTTTCCTTCTGCTTCTCCTTCTGCTTCTGAATCTTCTGCTTCTTCTGCTACTGCCTCTTCTTCTTCTGTTTCTTCTGCTTCTCCTTCTGCTTTTGCTTCTCTTTCTGCTTCTGCTTCTCCTTCTGCTTCTCCAGATTCTGCTTTTTCTGCTTCTCCTGCTTCTCCTTCTGCTTCAGGTTCTGCTTTTGCTTTTTCGGCTTCTTCTGCTTCTGCTTCTCCTGCTGCTGCTTCTTCTGCTTCTCCTGCCTCTCCTTCTGCTTTTCCTTCTGTTTCTGCTTCTCCTTCTGCTTCTGCTTCTTCCCCTTCTTCTGTTTCTTCTGCTTCGGTTTCTCCAGCTTCTGCTTCTCCTGCTTCTCGTTCTGCTTCTCTTTCTCCTTCTCCTTGTCCTTCTCCTTCTTCTGCTTCTTCTTCTGCTTCTGCTTCTCCTTCTGCTTCTGCTTCAATTTCTCCTTCTGCTTCTCATTCTGCTTCTGCGCCTTCTGTTTCTTCTGCTTCTCCTGCTTCTTCTTTTCCTGCTACTCCTACTTCTCGTGATGCTTCTCCTTCTGCGTCTCTTTCTGCTTCTGCTTATCCTTTTGCTTCTCCTACTCCTAATCCTTCTCTTTCGCCTTCTCCTTCTTCTTCTTCTGCTTCTCCTGATGCTTCTGCTTCTGCTTATTCTACTCTTTCTGTTTCTTCTGCTTCTTTCTGTTTCTTCTGCTTCTGCTTCAGATTGTGCTTCTTCTGTTTCTCCTTCTGCTTCAGATTCTGCTTCTGCTTCTTCGGCTTCTCCTGTTTCTTCTGCTTCTGCTTCTCCTGCTTCTTCAGCTTCTCCTGCTTCTCTTTCTGCTTCTCCTTCTGCTTCTGCTTTTCCTTCTGCTTCTGCTTCTGCTCTTCTCCTTCTTCTGTTTCTTTTGCTTCTGTTTCTTCTTCTTCTTCTTCTTCTTCTTCTTCTGTTTCTTCTGATTCTACTTCTGCTTCTCCTTCTTCTAATTCTCTTTCTGTTTCTACTTCTGCTTCTTCTGATTCTCCTGATTCTCCGTTTGTTCTCCTTCTGTTTCTGCTTCTCTTCCTGCTTCTGCTTCTCCTTCTGCTGCTCCTTCTCCTTCTCCTTCTTCTGCTTCTCCCAATGCTTCGGCTTCTGCTTCTTTTGCTTATTCTATTTCTTCTGCTTCTCCTTATGCTTCTCCTTATGCTGCTCCTTCTTCTTCTTCTTCTTCTCTTTCTTCTGCTTCTTCTTTTCCTGCTTCTTCTGCTTCTACTGCTTCTCTTTCTACTTCATACATTCTGCTTCTGCTTCTCCTTCTGCTTCTCCTATTCTTCTGCGGCTCTCC
>NW_012319264.1:0-1795 GCF_000151885.1 Dipodomys ordii
AAAACAAACCATAGAACCCAGGTTTTTAATTTTGATTGAAAGCCTGATTAGCACTATGTTCCTAAATTTCAGTGCACTGCCCATGACTATTCCATGGGATTACACTGTCACAAGTTTACAGATACGTATATATATACATAATATATATTTAACTTGATCATAGACTTTGTCCCGATACCTTAGTTGCTTTGAGATGCTACAACGTGGTGGTGGAGGAGGAGGTAGGAGGAGAAGAAGATGAAGATGAAGATGATGAAGAAGAAGAAGAAGAAGAAGAAGAAGAAGAAGAAGAAGCAAAAGGAGAAATGGAGCATAATCAGAAGGAGCAGCAGGAGAAGCAGAAGCAGAAGAGGAAGAAGCAGAAGGAGAAGAGAAGGAGAAGCAGAATGATAAGCAGGAGAAGCAGAAGAAGCAGAAGCAGGAGAAGCATAAGCAGAAGAAAAAGAGGAAGCATTTGAAGCAGAAGCAGTGGGAGAAGGAGAAGATGTAGAAGCAGAATGATAAGGAGAGCAGAGGAAAGCAGAAGAACGAGAAGGAGAAGGAGTAACAGAAGGAGAAGCAGAAGGAGAGGCAGAGGGACAAGCCGAAGGAGAAGCAGGAAAAGCAGAAGAAGCAGAAGCAAAAGGTGAACCAAAAGAAGCAGGAGAAGCAGAAGCAGAAGCAGAAGCATAAGAACAAGCACAAGCAGGAGGAGATGCAGAAGGAGAAGCAGGAGAAGCAGAAAAAGCAGAAGCTGAAGGAAAAGGAGAAGTAGGAGAAGGAGAAGGAGAAGGAGGAGAAGCAGAAGCAGAAGGAGAAGCAGAAGCAGAATGAGTAGCAGAAAGAGAAGCAGGAGAAGCACAAGAAGCAGAAGCAGGAGAACCCGAAAGAGAAGAAGAAGAAGAAGCAGAAACAGAAGCAGGAGAAGCAGGAGAAGCTAAGAAGCAGAAGCAACTGAAGCAGAAGCAAAAGTTTACAGAAGAAGCATAAGTAGCAGAAGCAAAAGCAGAAGTAGAAGCAGAAGAACGAGAAGGAGAAAGAGTAATATAAGGAGAAGCAGAAGGAGAAGCAGAAGCAGAAGGAGAAGCAGAAGTAGGAGAAGGAGAAGGAAGAGCAGCAGAAGCAATAAGAGAAGCAGAAGGAGAAGCAGAAGCAGAATGAGAAGCAGAAAGAGAAGCAGTAGAAGCAGAAGAAACAGGAAAAGCAGAAGCAAAAGAAAGAGAAGAAGAAGAAGAAGAAGAAGAAGAAGAAGAAGAAGAAGAAGAAGAAGAAGAAGAAGAAGAAGAAGAAGAAGAAGAAGAAGAAGAAGAAGAAGAAGGAGAAGGAGAAGGAGAAGAAGAAGAAGAAGAAGAAGAAGAAGAAGAAGAAGAAGAAGAAGAAGAAGAAGAAGAAGAAGAAGAAGAAGAAGAAGAAGACGGAGCAAAAGGAGAAGGAGAAGCAGGAGAAGCAGAAGCAGAAGAGGAAGAAGCAGAAGGAGAAGCAGAAGGAGAAGAATAAAGAGAAGCAGAAGAAGCAGAAGCAGGAGAAGCAGAAGCAGAAGAAAAAGAAGAAGCATGAGAAGCAGAACAGAGGGAGAAGGAGAAGATGTAGAAGCAGAAAGAAAAGCAGAAGAACGAGAAGGAGAAGGAGAAACAGAAGGAGAAGCAGAAGGAGAGGCAGAGGGAGAAGCCGAAGGAGAAGCAGGAAAAGCAGAAGAAGCAGAAGCAAAAGGTGAACCAAAAGAAGCAGGAGAAGCAGAAAAAGAAGCACAAGAACAAGCACAAGCACAAGGAGAAGCAGGAGAAGCAGAAGAAGCAGAAGCTGAAGGAAAAGGAGA
>NW_012319265.1:0-1795 GCF_000151885.1 Dipodomys ordii
TCAGAGAAGCAGAAGATGCAGAATCTGGACAAGCAGAATGAGAATCAGAAGGTAGAAGCAGAAGCAGAAAGCGAATCAAAAGCAGAAGGAGAAGTAGAAGAAACAGAAGAAGTAGAAGCAGTAGCAGTTGTAGCAGAAGCAGAACGAGAAGCAGAAGGAAAAGCAAAAGAACAAGAAGGAGAAGGAGAAACAGAAGGAGAAGCAGAAGGAGAAGCAGAAAGAGAAGCAGGTAAAGCAGAAGAAGAAGAAGCAGAAGAAGAATAATAAGGAGAAGCAGAAGAAGGAGAAGGAGAAGCAGAAGCAGAAAAATATGCAGAAGGAAAAGCAGAAGAAGCAGAAGCAGAAGGAGAAGCAGGAAAAGCAGAAGAAGCAGAAGCAAAAGGAGAAGCAAAAGAAGGAGAAGGAGAAGCAGAGGCAGAAGAAAAGCATAAGGCCAAGCACAAGCAGAAGGAGATGCAGAAGGAGAAGCAGAAGAAGCAGAAGATGAAGGAGAAGCAGAAGTAGGAGAAGGAGAAGGAGGAGAAGCAGAAGCAGAAGGAGAAGCAGAAGCGGAATGAGAAGCAGAAAGAGAAGCAGGAGAAGCACAAGAAGCAGAAGCAGGAGAAGCCGAAAGAGAAGAAGCAGAAGAAGCAGAATCAGAATCAGAAGTAGAAGCAGAAGGAGAAGCAGCAGAAGAAGTAGAATTAGAAATTCAGGCAGGAGAAACAGAAGAAGCAGGAGCAGAAGCAGAAGGCGAAGCAAAAAGAGAAGGAGAAGGAGAAGAAGCAGCAGAAGGAGAAGCAGCAGAAGAAGCAGAAAAACAAGCAGGAGAAGCAGAAGCACAAAGAGAAGTAGAAGCAGAAGAAGCAGAAGCAGAAGAAGAAGCAGTAGAAGCATAAGAAGCAGAAGCAGGAGAAGCAGAAATAGAAGAAATAAAGAAACATAAGATGCAGAAGCAGATGGAGAAACAGAAGTAGGAGAAAGAGCAGCAGAAGGTGAAGCAGAAGGAGATGCATAAGCAGAAAGAGAAGCAGAAACAGAAGGAGAAGAAGAAGGAGAAGTTGGAGAATCAGAAGAAGCAGAAGCAGAAAGAGAAGGAGAAGAAGGAGAAGCAGAAGGAGAAGGAAAGGCAGGAGAAGCAGAAGAAGCAGAAGCAGGAGAAGCAGAAGAAGAAGAAACAGAAGAAAGAGAAGGAGGAGAAGGAGAAGCAGAAGCAGAAGGAGAAGCAGAAAGAGAAGCAGAAGAAGCAGAAGAAGCAGTAGCAGGAGAAGCAGAAGCAGAAGAAACAGAAGAAGCCCAAGAAGCAGAAGGAGAACCTGAAGCAGAAGGACAAGCAGAAGCAGCAGAAGCTGGAAAAGCAGAAGCAGAAGAAACAGAACAAGGAGAAGAAGCAGAAGCAGAACGAGAAGCAGAAGAAGAAGAAGGAGAAAGAGAAGGATTAGGAGTAGGAGGTGCAGAAGGAGAATCAGAAGCAGAAAGAGAAGCAGAAGGAGAAGCAGAAGGAGAAACAGAAGAAGTAGAAGTAGGAGAAGCAGAAGCAGAATGAGAATGAGAAGCACAAGAAGGAGAAATTGAAGGAGAAGGAGAATGAGACGGAGAAGCAGAAGGAGAAGTAGGAGAAGCAGAAGAAGAAGCAGGAGAAGCAGAAGCAGAAGAAACAGAAGAAGGAGAAGAGCAGAAGCAGAAGCAGACGGAGAAGCAGAAGCAAAAGGAGAAGCAGAAGAACAGAAGCTGAAGCAGAAGAAGAAGAAACAGAAAAAGCAGAAGAAGCAGAAGAAGAAGCAGCAGGAGAAGCAGAAGAAGAAGAAGGAGAAGG
>NW_012319266.1:0-1795 GCF_000151885.1 Dipodomys ordii
GTGTCCCACCGAGTCCCACTGTCTCCCCCAAATGTTTCCCACAAAAAGTCCGGATGTGTCCCCCGAATTGTCCAGAAAAGTACAATGCTATGTCCAAAATGAGTCCCGCTTTTTCCCTGGCTGTTTCCCGCAGTAACCTCAAAGAGTCAACCGAAGAATCCCGCTGAGTCCTAGCTGTGTCCCCAGCTCAGTCCCGCTGTGTCCCCTGCTTTGTCCTGCTGTGTCCCACTGTGTCCCCGCTGTGTCCCGCTGTGTCCCCGGTGTGCCCGCTGTGTCCCGCTGTGTACCCCGCTGTGTCCAGCTATGTCACCGCTGTGTCCCACTGTGGCCCATCTCTGTCTCCGCTGTCCCCCGCTGTGTCCCCCACTGTGTGCCGCTGTGTCCCGCTATGTCTACCGCTTCATCCCGCTTTGTCCCCCGCTGTGTTCCGCTGTTTCCCGCTGTGTCCTCGCTGTGTCCCGTGGTGTCTCACTTTGTCCCCGCTGTGTCCCCAGCTGTGTGCCCGCTGTGTCCCCAGCTGTGTGCCCGCTGTGTCCTGCTGTGTACCCCGCAGTGTCCAGCTGTGTCACCGCTGTGTCCCGCTGTGGCCCATCTCTGTCTCAGCTGTACCCCGCTGTGTCCCCCGCTGTGTCCCGCTGTGTCCCCCGCTTTGTCCTGCTGTGTCTCCGCAGTGTCCCCGCTGTGTCCCGCTGTGTCACACTGTGTCCCGTGGTGTCCCACTTTGTCCCCCGCTGTGTCCCCCGCTGTGTCCCCCGCTGAGTCCCCTCTGTTTCGACGCTGTGTCCCGCTGTTTCCCGCTGTGTCCTCGCTGTGTTCCCCGCTGTGTCTCGCTGTGTCCCCCGTTGTGTCCACCACTGTGTCCTCGCTGTGTCCCCCGCTGTGTCCCGCTGTGTCCTCGCTGTGTCCCCCGCTGTGTCCAGCTGTGTCCCCCGCTGTGTCCCGTTGTGTCCGACTGTGTCCCGCTCTGTCCCCACTGTGACCCGCTGTGTCCCGCTGTGTCCCCGCTGTGTGCCCGCTGTGTCCCGCTGTGTACCCCGCTGTGTCCGCTGTGTCCTTTTGTGTCACACTGTTTCCCTCTGTGTCCCTCTGTGTACCCCGCTGTGTCCAGCTTTTTCCCCGCTGTGTCTCGCTGTGTCCCATGCTCTGTCCCACACTGTGTCCCGCAGTGTCCCCCGCTGTGTCCCGCTGTGTCCCCCGCTGTCTCCCACTTTGTCCCACGCTGTGTCCCGCTCTATCCCGCTGTGTCCTCGCTTTGTCCCCCGCTGTGTCCCGCTGTGTCCCCGCTGTGTCCCAAGCTGTGTCCCGCTGTGTTCCGCTGTGTACTCGCTGTGTCCCCTGCTGTGTCCCATTGTGTCCCCAGCTGTGTACCCCACTGTGTCCCGCTGTGTGCCCGCTGTAACGACGCTGTGTCCCGCTGGGTCCCGCTGTGTGCCCCACTGTGACCCTCTATGTCCCCAACTGTGTACCCTGCTGTGTAACGCTGTGTCCCGGCTGTATCGACGCTGTGTCCCGCTGGGTCCCGCTGTGTCCTGCTGTGTCCCGCTGTGTACCCCGCTGTGTCTCGCTATGTTCCCGCACTGTCCCCGCTGTGTCCCGCTGTGTCCCACTGTGTCCCGTGGTGTCCCAGTTTGTCCCCGCTGTGTCTCGCTGTGTCCCACGCTCTGTCCCACACTGTGTCCCGCAGTGTCCCCCGCTGTGTCCCGCAGTGTCCCCCGCTGTGTCCTGCTGTGTCCCCCGCTGTGTCCCACTGTGTCCCCCGCTGAGTCCCCGCTGTGTCACATCTGTGTCACGCGTT
>NW_012319267.1:0-1795 GCF_000151885.1 Dipodomys ordii
CAGTACGGGACACCGGGGGACACATAGGGGACAAGTATGTGACAGAGCACAACACAGCGAGGACACAGCGTGACACAGCATGGACACAGCGGGACACAGCGGGGACCACAGCGGGACAAAGCAGGGTACACAGCAGGGGACCCAGCGGGACACAACGGGGTACACAGCGGGAAACAGCGGGGGGCCCAACGAGGACACAGCAGGACACAGCGGGGGACACAGACAGGAAAACAGCGGGGGACACACCGGGGGACACAGCGGGACACAGCAGGGAACACAGAGAGGACACAGCGGGACACAGCGGGGGACACAGCAGGACACAGCAGGGAACACAGAGAGGACACAGCGGGACCCAGCGGGACACAGCGTCGATACAGCGGGGATACAGCGTTACACAGTGTGGTACAAATCTGTGGACACAAGGGGACACAGTGGGGCACAGCAGGACAGAGCGGGACACAGTGGGACACAGCGAGGAGAAATCGTGAGACACAGCGGGGGACAGAGCGGGAGACAGCGGGGGACACAGCGAGGACACAGCAGGACACAGCAGGACACAGCAGGGACAGAGCGGGACACAGTGGGACCCAGCGGGACACAGCAGGGGACAAAGCGGGACACAGCGGGGGACACAGCGAGGACACAGCGGGGGACACAGCGGGGGACACTGCAGGACACAGCGGCGAACACAGCGAGGACACAGCGGGACTCAGCGGGACACAGCGTCGATACAGCGGGGACACAGCGTTACACAGCGGGGTACACAGCAGTGGACACAACGGGACACAGTGGGGGCACAGCGGGAAACAGCAGAACACAGTGGGACACAGCTGGGACAAAGCGTGAGACACAGCGGGGGACAGAGCGGGAGACAGCGGGGGACACAGCGAGGACACAGTGGGACACAGCGGGACACAGCGTCGATACAGCGGGGACACAGTGGGCCACAGCGAGGTACACAGCTGGGGACACAACGGGGCACATCGGGGGACACAGCAAGGACTCAGCGGAACACAGCGTGGGACACAGTGAGGACACAGGGGGACACAGCGGGACCCAGAGGGACACAGCAGGAACAAATCAGTAGACACAGCGGGACACAGCAGGGGACACAGCGGGACACAGCGGGGGACACAGGGAGGACAGAGTGGGACAAGGCGGGGACACAGCGGGAACTCAGCGGGGGACAAAGCGGGGGACAAAGCGGGACACCAAGGGACACAGCGGGACACAGCGGGGACAAGGGGGAGACAGAGCGGGACACAGCGAGGACACAGCGGGACACAGCGGGGGACACAGCAGGACACAGCAGGGGACACAGCGAGGACACAGCGGGACACAGCGAGGACACAGCGGGGGACACAGCGGGGGACACTGCGGGACACAGCAGGGAACACAGCGAGGACACAGCGGGACACAGCGGGACACAGCGTCGATACAGCGGGGATACAGCGTTACACAGTGTGGTACACATCTGTGGACACAAGGGGACACAGTGGGGGCACAGCGGGACACAGCGGGACACAGTGGGACAAAGCAAGGACAAATCGTGAGACACAGCGAGGGACAGAGCGGGAGACAGCAGGGGACACAGCGAGGACACAGCAGGGCACAGCGGGACACAGCAGGGACAGAGTGGGACACAGCGGGACACAGCGGGACACAGCGGGGGACACAGCTGGACACAGCGGGGGACGCAGCGAGGACACAGCGGGACAAAGCGGGACAAAGCAGGGGACACAGCGGTGAAACAGCTGGACACAACGGAGTACATAGCGGGACACAGCACGCATGA
>NW_012319268.1:0-1795 GCF_000151885.1 Dipodomys ordii
GCTTCTCCTTCTGCATCTCTTCTGCTTGTGCTTTTCCATCTCATCTTCTTCCCATTCGGCTTCTCCTTCTCCTTCTTCTGCTTCTCCGTCTGCTTCTGTTTCTTCTGCTTTTCGTGCTTCTCCTTCTGCTTCTCCTTCTGTTTCTCCTTCTCGTTCTTCTGCTATTCCTTCTGCTTCTCTTTCTGGTTCTGCATCTTCAGCTTCTTCTGCTACTGATTCTGCTTCTTCTGTTTCTTCTGCTTCTCCTTCTGCTTTTGCTTCTCTTTCTGCTTCTCCTTCTCATTCTCCTTCTTCTTCTCCAGATTCTGCTTCTTCTGCTTCTCCTGCTTCTCCTTCTGCTTTAAGTTCTGCTTTTGCTTCTTCGGCTTCTTCTGCTTCTATTTCTGCTTCTCCTTCTGTTTCTGCTTCTAATTCTGCTTCTGCTCCTCCTACTCCTAATCCTTCTCTTTCTCCTTCTTCTTCTTCTGCTTTTGCTTCTTCGGCTTCTACTGCTTCTCTTTCTGCTTCTCATTCTTCTTCTGCTTCTCCTTCTGCTTCTCCTATTGCTTCTGTTGCACTTCCTTATCCTTCTCCTTCTCCTACTTCTGCTTCTCCTTCTGCTTCTGCTTCTTCTGCTTCTCCTGCTTCTCGTTCTGCATCTTCTTCTGCTTCTGCTTCTCCTTCTGCTGCTTCTTCTGCTACTCCTTCTTCTGCTTCTCCTTCTGATTCTCCTTCTACTTCTCTTTCTGCTGCTCCTTCTCTTTCTTCTGCTTCTCCCTCTGATTCTTCTTCTTATGCTTATTCTATTTGTACTGCTTCTGCTTCTCCTGCTTCTGCTTCTTCTGCTTCTACGTCTTCTCCTTATGCTTCTCCTTCTCCTTATGCTTCTCCTTCTCCTTCTCCTCCTTCTTCTTCTTCTTCTTCTTCTTCTTCTTCTTCTTCTTCTTCTTCTTCTTCTTCTTCTTCTTCTTCTTCTTCTTCTTCTTCTTCTTCTTCTTCTTCTTCTCTTTCTTCTGCTTCTTCTTTTCCTGCTTCTTCTGCTTCTACTGCTTCACTTTCTGCTTCTCATTCTGCTTCTGCTTCTCCTTCTGCTTCTCCTATTGCTTCTGCGGCGCTTCCTTCTCCTTCTCCTTCTTCTACTTCTCCTTCTGCTTCTGCTTCTTCTGCTTCTCCTGCTTCTCCTTATGCATTTTCTTCTGCTTCTGCTTTTCCTTCTGCTGCTTCTTCTGCTTCTGTTTCTCCTTCTGCTTCTCCTTCTGCTTCTTCTGCTTCTCCTTCTGATTCTCCTTCTGCTTCTCGTTCTTCTGCTTTTCCTTCTACTCCTCCTTCTGCTTTTGCTGCAACTGCTACTGCTTCTGCTTCTTCTGTGTCTTTTGCTTCTCCTTCTGCTTTTGATTCTCTTTCTGCTTCTGCTTCTGCTTCTACTTCAGCTTCTCATTCTGCTTCTCCAGATTCTGCTTCTTCTCCTTCTCCTGCTTCTCCTTCTGGTTCAGGTTCTGCTTCTGCTTCTTCGGATTCTTATGCTTCTGCTTATCCTGCTTCTGCTTCTTCTGCTTCCCCTCTTTCTCTTTCTGCTTCTCCTTCTGTTTCTGCTTCTGCTTCTGCTTCTTGTCCTTCTCCTGTTTTCTGCTTCTTCTTCTCCTGCTTCTGCTTCTTCTGCTTTTCCTGCTTCTCTTTCTGCTTCTCCTTCTGCTCCTTCTCCTTCTTCTGTTTCTTCTTCTTCTGCTTCTCCTGCTTCTGCTTCTTCTGTCTCCTGCTTCACGTTCGGCTTCTCTTCGTCGGCTTCTCTTTCTATTTCTGCTTCAGCTTCTTCAGA
>NW_012319269.1:0-1795 GCF_000151885.1 Dipodomys ordii
AAGAGAATCAGAAGGAAAAGCAGGAGAAGCAAAAGCAGGAGAAGAAGAATCAGAAGAAATAGTAGAAGGAGAAGTAGCTGAATTAGAAAGAGATGCAGAAACAGAAGGAGAAGCAGAAATAGAAGCAGAAGAAGCCGAAGAAGCAAAAGGAGAACTGAAGCAGAAGGAGAAGCTGGAGAAGCAGCAGAAGAAGAATCTGGAGAAGAAGAAGGAGAACCAGAAGGAGAAGCAGAAGCAGAAAGGGAAGCAAAATCAGGAGAAGCAGAAGAAACAGAAGAAGCAGAAGCAGTAGCAGAAGAAGCTGAAGATGCAGAAGCAGAAAGAGAAGCAGAAGGAATAGCAGAAGAATGAGAAGGAGAAACAGAAGGAGAAGCAGAAGGAGAAGCAGAAGGAGAAGCAGGAAAAGAAGAAGAAGCAGAAACAGACGGAGAAGCAGAAGAAGGAGAAGGAGAAGCAGAAGCAGAAGAAGAAGCAGAAGGAAAAGCACAAGCAGAAGGAGATGCAGAAGGAGAAGCAGGAGAAGCAGAAGAAACAGAAGCAGAAGGAGAAGAAGAAGGAGAAGAAGCAGAAGCAGAAAAAGCAGAAGCAGAAATAGAAAGAGAAGCCGACGAAGAGAAGCAGAACGAGAAGCAGGAGAAGCAGAAGAAGCAGAAGCGGGAGAAGCAGAAGAAGAAGAAACAGAAGAAGGAGAAGGAGCAGAAGGAGAAGCAGAAAGAGAAGCAGGAAAAGCAGAAGAAGCAGAAGCAGGAGAAGAAGAAGCAGAAAACAGGAGAAGGACAAGAAGCAGAAGCAGAAGGAGAAGCAGAAACAGAAGGAGAAGCAGAAAGAGAAAGAGGGGAAGCAGAAGAAGCAGAAGCAGAAGCAGAAGCATAAGAATCCGAAGAAGCAGAAGCAGAACCTGAAGCAGAAGGAGAAGCAGGAGAAGCAGAAGAAACCGAATCTGGAGAAGCAGAATGAGAAGCTGAAGTAGAAGCAGAAGCAGAAGCAGAAAGAGAATCAAAAGCAGAAGGAGAAGCAGAAGAAACAGAAGAAGCAGAAGCAGTAGCAGGTGCAGCAGAAGCAGAAGGAGAAGCAGAAGGAAAAGCAGAAGAACGAGAAGGAGAAGGAGAAACAGAAGGAGAAGCAGAAGGAGAAGCAGAAGAAGCAGAAGGAGAAACAGAAGCAGAAGAAACAGCAGAAAGAGAAGCAGAAGCAGAAGAAGATGCAGAAGGAGAAGCAGGAGAAGCAGAAGAAGCAGAAGCAGAAGGAGAAGTAGAAGAAGGAAAAGGAGAAGGAAGAGCCGCAGAAGCAATAGGAGAAGCAGAAAGTGAAGCAGAAGCAGAATGAGAAGCAGAAAGAGAAGCAGTAGAAGCAGAAGAAGCAGGAAAATCAGAAGCAGAAGAAAGAGAAGAAGACGAAGAAGAAGAAGAAGAAGCATAAGGAGAAGCATAAGGAGAAGCATAAGGAGAAGTATAAGGAGAAGCAGTAGAAGCAGAAGAAGCAGAAGCAGGAGAAGCAGAAGCAGAAGAAAAAGAATAAGCAAAAGAAGCAGAAGCAAAAGCAGTGGGAGAAGCAGAAGAAGGAGAAGGAGAAGGAGCAGCAGAAGGAGAAGCAGAAGCAGAAAGAGAAGCAGAAACAGAAGGAGAACAAGAAGGAGAAGCAGGAGAATCAGAAGCAGAAAGAGAAGGAGAAGAAGGAGAAGCAGAAGTAGAATCAGAAGAAACAGAAGAAGAAGAAGAGAAGCAGAAGAAACAGAAGCAAAAGAAACAGAAGAAGGAGAAGAGCAGAAGCAGAAGCAGAAGGGAAAAGCAGAAGC
>NW_012319270.1:0-1795 GCF_000151885.1 Dipodomys ordii
AAACAAAAAGTAGATTCAGATGTATGGGTAGGTGTTGAAGTGCAGCTGAAGCCATTAGTAGAAGCAAAAGAGCAGCAGTTGGTGTTGTAGTAGTATATATGCATGTGAGCACCAATGCTGGTACTTGTTGTTGCAGATCAGGAAGTTCTGTAGAAGGAGCAGCAGCTGAAGCATTATCAGCAGCAGCAGCAGCAGCAGCAGCTGCTGCAGCAGCAGAAGAAGAAGAAGAAGAAGAAGAAGAAGAAGAAGAAGAAGAAGAAGAAGAAGAAGGAGAAGGAGAAGGAGAAGGAGAAGAAGAAGGAGAAGAAGAAGAAGAAGCAAAAGGAGAAGAAGGAGCAAAAGGAGAAGGAGAAGCAGGAGAAGCAGAAGACGAAGAAGCAGAAGCAGAAGGAGAAGCAGAAAGAGAAGCAGGAGAAGCAGAAGAAGCAGAAGCAGGAGTAGCAGAAGCAGAAGAAAAAGAAGAAGCATGAGAAGCAGAAGCAGAGGGAGAAGGAGAAGATGTAGAAGCAGAAGGAGAAGCAGAAGGAAAAGCAGAAGAACGAGAAGGAGAAGGAGAAACAGAAGGAGAAGCAGAAGGAGAGGCAGAGGGAGAAGCCGAAGGAGAAGCAGGAAAAGCAGAAGAAGCAGAAGCAAAAGGTGAACCAAAAGAAGCAGGAGAAGCAGAAGCAGAAGAAGAAGCATAAGTACAAGCACAAGCAGAAGGAGATGCAGAAGGAGAAGCAGGAGAAGCAGAAGAAGCAGAAGCTGAAGGAGAAGCAGAAATAGGAGAAGGAGAAGGAGGAGAAGCAGAAGCAGAAGGAGAAGCAGAAGCAGAATGAGTAGCAGAAAGAGAAGCAGGAGAAGCACAAGAAGCAGAAGCAGGAGAACCCGAAAGAGAAGAAGAAGAAGAAGCAGAAACAGAAGCAGGAGAAGAAGGAGAAGCTAAGAAGCAGAAGCAACTGAAGCAGAAGCAAAAGAAACAGAAGGAGCATAAGTAGCAGAAGCAAAACCAGAAGTAGTAGCAGAAGAACGGGAAGGATTAAGAGAAATATAAGGAGAAGCAGAAGGAGAAGCAGAAGCAGAAGGAGAAGCAGAAGTAGGAGAAGGAGAAGGAAGAGCAGCAGAAGCAATATGAGAAGCAGAAGGAGAAGCAGAAGCAGAATGAGAAGCAGAAAGAGAAGCAGTAGAAGCAGAAGAAGCAGGAAAGGAAGAAGCAGAAGAAAGAGAAGAAGAAGAAGAAGAAGAAGAAGAAGAAGAAGAAGAAGAAGAAGAAGAAGAAGAAGAAGAAGAAGAAGAAGAAGAAGAAGAAGAAGAAAAAGGAGCAGCAGTAGAAGCAGAAGAAGCAGAAGCAGGAGTAGCAGAAGCAGAAGAAAAAGAATAAGCAAAAGAAGCAGAAGCAGAAGCACTGGGAGAAGCAGAAGAAGGAGAAGGAGCAGCAGAAGGAGAAGCAGAAGCAGAAAGAGAAGCAGAAACAGAAGGAGAACAAGAAGTAGAAGCAGGAGAATCAGAAGAAGCAGAAGAAGAAGCTTAAGAAACAGAATCAAAAGAAACAGAAGAAGGAGAAGAGCAGAAGCAGAAGGAGAAGCAGAAATAGAAGGAGAAGCAGCAGAAGAAGTAGAACCAGAAATTCAGGCAGGACAAACAGAAGAAGCAGAAGCAGAAGGAGAAGCAAAAAGAGAATCAGAAGAAGAAGTAGAAGAACCAGCAGGAGAAGCAGCAGAAGAAGCAGAAAAACAAGCAGGAGAAGCAGAAGCAGAAAGAGAAGTAGAAGCAGAAGAAGCAGAACCAGAAGAAGAAGCAGTAGAAGCAGAAGCTG
>NW_012319271.1:0-1794 GCF_000151885.1 Dipodomys ordii
GCATCTGCTTCTCAGCGTCATCTGCATCTCAACATTCTCTTTCTGCTTCTGAGTATCAATCTATTTCTCATACTCATAATCATTCTCTTTCTCCTTCTCATTCTTCATCTTCAGCTTCTCCTGCTGCTTCTTCATCTGCATCATCTGCATTTTCTGTTACTTCTTCTTCTGCTTCAGCTTCAGCTTCTTCTTCACCATAAGAATCTGTTTCTCCTACAGCTTCTCCTCTTCTCCTTCTTCTGCTTCTGCTTCTCCTGATTCTACTTCTTCTGCTTCTCCTACTTTTCCTTCTGCTTCTCCGTCCCATTCCCCTTCTCCTTCAATTTCTCCTTCTTGTGCTTCTCATTCTGCTTCTGCTTCTGCTTCTCCTGCTTCTGCTTCTTTTGTTTCTCCTTCTGCTTCTCTTTCTGCTTCTAATTCTCCTTCTGCTCCTCCTACTCCTAATCCTTCTCTTTCTCCTTCTTCTTCTTCTGCTTCTCGTTCTGCTTCTGCATCTTCTGCTTGTTCTGTTTCTTCTACTTCTGCTTTTCCAGCTTCTCCTGCTTCTGCTTCTCCTTCTGCTTCAGGTTTTCCTTCTGCTTCTTCGGCTTCTTCTGTTTATTCTGCTTCTGCTCCTCCTGCTACTGCTTCTTCTGCTTCTCTTTCTGCTTCTCCTTCTGCTTCTGCTTCTCCTTCTGCCTCTTCTCCTTCTTCTGTTTCTTATTCTTCTGCTGCTTCTCCCGCTTCTGCTTCTTCTGCTTCTCCTGCTTGTCCTTCTGCTTCTCCTTTTCCTTCTTCTGCTTCTCTTTCTGCTTCTGCTTCTGCTTCTTCTGATTCTCCAACTTCTCCTTCTCCTTCTCCTTCTGTTTCTGCTTCTCTTTCTGCATCTGCATCTCCTTCTGCTTCAACTTTTGCTGCTCCTTCTCCTTCTTCTTTTTCTCCCTCTGCTTCGGCTTCTGCTTCTTATGCTTCTTTATTTCTTCTGCCTCTGCTTCTCCTGCTTCTGCTTCTTATGCTTCTACTGCTTCTTCTTCTGCTTCTGCTTCTTCTGCTTCTACTTCTCTTTCTGCTTCTGCTTCTCCTGCTTGTTTTTCTGCTTCTTCTGCTGCTTCTCCTTCTGCTGCTTCTTCTACTTCTCCTTCTGCTTCTCTTTTTGCTTCTCCTTCTGCTTCTGCTTCTTCTGTTTCTCCTGCCTGAATTTCTGGTTCTACTTCTTCTGCTGCTTCTCCTTCAGCTTCTGCTTCTACTTCTGCTTCTGTTTCTGCTTCTTCTGCTTCTTCTCTTTCGGCTTCTCCTGCTTCTGCATCATGTGCTTCTCCTGCTTCTCTTTCTGCTTCTCATTCCGCTTCTGCTTGTCCTTCTGCTTCTACTTCTCCTCCTTCTCCTTCTCCTACTTCTGCTTCTCCTTCAGCTTCTGCTTCTTCTGCTTCTCCTGATTCTCCTTCTGCATCTCCTTCTGCTTGTGCTTGTGCTTATGCTTCGTCTTCTGCCTCTGCTTCTCTTTCTCCTTCTTTTGCTTCTCCTTTTGCTTCTGCTTCTTCTGCTTTTCCTGCTTCTCCTTCTGCTTCTGCTTCTTCTGCTTCTCCTGTTTCTCCTTCTGCATTTTCTTCTGCTTCTGCTTCTCCTTCTCCTTCTTATGCTTCTCCTTCTGATTCTCCTGCTACTTCTTCTTCTTCTTTACCTGCTTCTCTTTCTGCTTCTCCTTTTGCTTCTCCTTCTGTTTCTCCTTCTCCTCGTTCTTCTGCTTTTCCTTCTGCTTCTGCTACAACTGCTACTGCTTCTATTCTTCTGATTCTTCTGCTTCCCCTTCTGCTT
>NW_012319272.1:0-1794 GCF_000151885.1 Dipodomys ordii
TAAAATTTATTCTCCTTTTATTTTGGGTGGGGGGGTGTATCTTCTCCTTTTGGGGGGTGGATTCTTTTTTCTCTTTTATTTTTTTTATATAGGGGTGGGTAAATTCCCCCATATAATAAACTTCCCCATCTTCTAGTAGGAAATTCCCCAAAAAAAAAACCCCCGGGGGAATACCCTTAATTTTTCTCTCTTTTTGAGGGGGAAACCCTAATTTTTTTTAAAAAACCCTCAAATTTTAACTAAAAATCTATATTTTTTTTTATCCCAAAAAGGGAAAACTCCCGGGGTATACTCTTAAAAAAATTCCATATTTCTGGAGAACCCCAAAAGGGGAATAATTTTTATGGCGGAAAGGGGAGAGGCATATCCCAAAAAGGGATATCCCGATAGAAACATATAAGAATTTTTGAAGCCTTTTTCCCTTTTTTTTCCGAAAGCCGAATTGGGAAGCCGGAAGGGAAAAAGGGAGAAGAACCAAGAAGGGGAAGGGGAGAAACCGGAATTTTGAAGCAGAAGGGAGAAGGCAGAAAAGAGAAGAAGGTAAAAGCAGAAGAAAGGAGGAAGCAGAAAGGAGAATCAAGAAGGAGAAGGCAGAAGAAGGAGAAGCAGAAAGCAGAAGAAGATGCAGAAGGAGAAGAAGGAGAAACAGAAGAAGCAGAAGCAGAAGGAGAAGCAGGAAAAGCAGAAGAAGCAGAAGCAAAAGGAGAAGCAAAAGAAGGAGAAGGAGAAGCAGAAGCAGAAGAAGAAGCACAAGGACAAGCACAAGCAGAAGGAGATGCAGAAGGAGAAGCAGGAGAAGCAGAAGAAGCAGAAGCTGAAGGAGAAGCAGAAGTAGGAGAAGGAGAAGGAGGAGAAGCAGAAGCAGAAAGAGAAGCAGAAGCGGAATGAGAAGCAGAAAGAGAAGCAGGAGAAGCACAAGAAGCAGAAGCAGGAGAAGCCGAAAGAGAAGAAGCAGAAGAAGCAGAAACAGAAGCAGAAGTAGAAGCAGAAGCAGAAAGAGAAGCAGCAGAAGAAGTAGAACCAGAAATTCAGGCAGGAGAAACAGAAGAAGCACAAGCAGAAAGAGAAGCAAAAAGTGAAGCAGAAGGAGAAGTAGAAGAAGCAGCAGAAAGAGAAGCAGCAGAAGAAGCAGAAAAACAAGCAGGAGAAGCAGAATTAGAAAGAGAATTAGAAGCAGAAGAAGCTGAAGCAGAAGAAGAAGCAGTAGAAGAATAGAAGCAGGAGAAGCAGAAACAGAAGAAAAAGAAGAAGCATAAGAAGCAGAAGCAGAAGCAGAGGGAGAAACAGAAGAAGGAGCAGCAGAAGGTGAAGCAGAAGGAGATGCAGAAACAGAAAGAGAAGCAGAAACAGAAGGAGAAGAAGTAGGATTAGTTGGAGAATCAGAAGAAGCCGAAGCCGAAGGAGAAGCAGAAGCCGAAGAAGGAGAAGAAAAATCAGAAGCAGAGGAAAGGAAGAGAAGCAGAAGAAGCAGAAGCGGGAGAAGAAGAAGAAGCAGAAGAAGCAGAAGAAGAAGAAGAAGCAGAAGAAGAAGAAGAAGAAGAAGAAGAAGAAGAAGAAGAAGAAAAAGAAGAAGAAGAAGAAGAAGAAGAAGAAGAAGAAGAAGAAGAAGAAGAAGAAGAAACAGAAGAAGGAGAAGGAGCAGAAGAAGGAGAAGGAGCAGAAGGAAAAGAAGAAGCAGAAGGACAAGCAGAAAGATAAGCAGAAGAAGCAGTAGCAGGAGAAGCAGAAGAAACAGAAGAAGCCCAAGAACCAGAAGGAGAACCTGAAGCAGAAGGAGAAGGAGAAGCAGGAGAA
>NW_012319273.1:0-1794 GCF_000151885.1 Dipodomys ordii
AACATGCCCCACACACTAGTGTCAAGCAGCTGCCTGTGGGCCAAAAGCATGAATAAACTGCACAGGCCTGGGAGTGGCAGGGACCAGGGCAGCCCCTGCTTCCTGATTTGGGGCTCTCTGGTCAGAAGGGAAAGCAGTGGAGATGACCATTTGCCAGGGGCACAGCAGGGGGAGGAGACGAGGGTCATCTATGTGCTGGTAATGCCATCTGTGGCTCACTCTGTCAAGAATACTGCTGGCCTGCGATGAGGCTCCAGGGGTAGAGCTGGGGCTTGTGATGAGGTCTTTTCCTCCTGGACCTGGGCAGATAAGAGTAGAGCAATAGTTACAGGAGACCATTGGCATACATGTGTCCTGAGGAGATTAGAACATGTGTGGAGTGACAGTTCAGGGACCCAGCAAAAGGGTCCTCGGAGAACGTTTCCCCCAAGACCTGGGTGGCAGGAAGGAGCTGTCTGCTGAGGATGATGTGGGTCTGCTCTGACTACAGCAAAGAAGCACAGCCTAGGTGGCTTACACATGACAGATGTACTTCTGACAGCACAAGAGCGGTGTGTCCGCATGGCTGGGTGCGTGTCCTCTCCCTGGTCTGACTGCTGCTCTCTTGTTCTCAGACCAGAGGAGGAGGTGACACTTACATTTGAAAATATCAGTATTTCCTAAGGTTGGCTTTATTCACACTTTCCAAAATAAGACATTTATCCTGCTTGGAGAACATCTGTGTGTGAAGACGGCCTAAGGGGCTGGTGGAGGGGACTAGCAGTGGAAGGAATGGCACGAGGTCACCTCTGGGCCATAGCACTCAGAGCAGGCGGCCCAGGGCCTAGCCTTCCTCTGGTGAGAATGGCAGAGGGCCGCGCTGGGGGCGGGGCTCTGGGCGGGGCCGCACAGGGGGCGTGCCTAAACAGGGTAGAGCTTGAATAGGTATGGGCGGGGCCATAAAGAGGTGGAACCTTACTGGGGGCGGGTCCTCTTGGGGCGGGGCTTGAGCAGGTAGGGGGCGGGGTTCGGGCGGGCACGAGGGCGGGACTGCGCAGGGGGCGGGGCGCACGTGCGCCCAGGGCCAGCGGCCAGCGGCCAGCGCGGAGCTCGCGCTGCGTGGCAGAGTTCTCGTGCCCTCGGTCACCGTCTCCGCACCGTCACCTCGGCCGCCGGCCGCCTCTCGGTTCCTGAGCCGGCCCGGCCCGGGCGGCAGCGACCGCGAAGCCCTGGAGCAGCCTCCGTCGCCGCCGCCGCCGCCGCAGTCGCGGGCGCAGATGTCGCCCGGGCTGGGGAAGGCCGGCGTCGTTCCCAACCGCCGCCTGGGCTGCGTCCGCGGCGGGCCCGTGTCGTCGCCGCCGGGGCGCCGCGCCCGCTTGGCGTCTCCCGGGCCCAGCCACCCGTGCTCTGAGACCCGCGAGGAGTTGCGGCGCCGCCTCCGCGCCCTCATCGACGGCAACCGAGTGATGATCTTCAGCAAGAGCTACTGCCCCCACAGCCAGCGGGTAGGCGGCGGGGCTGGCGGCCGGGCGGGCCGGGCGGGGGGCGGGGCCTGCGCGGCCGAGGGGCGGGGCCGAGGGGCCGGGACCTGCGGAGGGAGGGGCGTGCGCGGCCGAGGGGGCGGGGCCGAGGCAACTGAGACCCCCCCCGCGGGGGGCAGGGCCTGCGCTGTCCCGGGGGCGGGGCTGAGGGGAGCCGATACTGGTGGGGCGGGGCCTGCGCTGCTGCGGGGGCGGGGCTGAGGGGGGCCGATAGTGATGGGGCGGGGCAATGCGCGGCGGAGGGGGCGGGGCCAGGCTGGTCCTTTCGCGGGGC
>NW_012319274.1:0-1794 GCF_000151885.1 Dipodomys ordii
GTACCCCTCGGTGTGCCCTCTGTGTCCTGCTGTGTCCCCTGCTGTGTCCCGCTGTGTCCCGCTGTATCCCGTTGTGAACTGCTCTGTCCCCCGTTGTGTCCCGCTGTGTCCCGCTGTGTCCCCCCCTTGTCCCGCTGTGTCTACTGCTGTGTCCCTGCTTTGTCCCGCTGTGTTCGGCTGTGAACCGCTGTGTCCCGCTGTGTCCTCGCTGTGTCCCACGCTGTGTTCCTCTGTGTCCTCGCTATGTCCCCCGATGTGTCCCTTTGTGTCCCCAGCTGTGTAACCCGCTGTGTCCCGCTGTGTTCCCGCTGTGTCCTTGTTGTGTTCCCCGCTGTGTCCTGCTGTGTACCCCTCTGTGTCCCCCTCTGTGTCCCGCTGTGTCTCACGCTGCGTCCCGCTGGGTCCCGCTGTGTACTGCTGGTCCCCCGCTGAGTCCCGGTGTGTCCCCGCTGTGTCCCGCTGTGTCCTCCCTGTGTCCCCCACTGTCTCCCGCTTTGTCCCATGCTGTGTCCCGCTGTGTCCCGCTGTGTCCTGCTCTGTCCCCCAGTGTACCAGGCTTTGTCCTCGCTGTGTCCCCGCTGTATCAAAGCTGTGTCCCGCTGGGTCCCGCTGTGTCCTCGCTGGGTCCCGCTGTGAACTGCTGTGTCCCCCGCTGTGTCCCGGTGTGTCCCCCGATGTGTCCCTCTGTGTCCCACGCTGTGTCCCGCTGTGTCCCGCTGTGTACTGCTGTGTCCCCCGCTGTGTCCTGCTGTGTCCCCGCTGTGTCCCCCCAGTGTCCCCCGCTGTGTCCCGCTGTGTTCCGCTGTGTCCCCCGCTGTGTCCCGCTGTGTCCTATCTGTGTCACCCGCTGTGTCCCGCTGTGTCCCCTGCTGTGTCTCGCTGTGTCCCGCTGTGTCCCGCTGGGTCCCGCTGTGTCCTCGTTGTGTCTCCCGCTGTGTCCCGCCGTGTCCCCAGCTGTGTCCTGCTGTGTCTACTACTGTGTCCCACGCTGTGATCCGCTGTGTCCTCGCTGTGTCCACACTGTGTCTGCTGTGTCCTCGCTGTGTCCCCCGATGTGTCACTTTGTGTCCCCAGCTGTATAACCCACTGTGTCCCCGCTGTATCAACGCTGTGTCCCGCTGTGTCCTCGCTGTGTCCCCCGCTGTCTCCCGCTTTGTCCCACGCTGTGTCCCGCTGTGTCCTGCTGGGTCCTTGCTGGGTCCCGCGCTGGGTCCCGCGCTGGGTCCCGCTGTGTCCCCGATTTGTCCCCCGCTGTGTCCCACTGTGTCCCGCTGTGTACCCTGCTGTGTCCCGCTATGTTCCCGCAGTGTCCCCGCTGTGTCCCGCTGTGTCCCGCTGTGTCCCGCGGTGTCCCGCTTTGTCCCCCGCTGTGTCCCCCGGTGAGTCCCCGCTGTGTCCCCGCTCTGTCCCGCTGTTGCCTCCCTGTGTCCCCCGCTGTGTCCCGCTGTGTCCTCGCTGTGTTCCCCGATGTGTCCCGCTGTGTACCCCTCTGTGTCCCCCTCTGTGACCCGCTGTGTCCCCCGCTGTGTCCCGCTTTGTCACGCTGTGTACTGCTGTGTCCCCCGCTGAGTACCGCTGTGTCCCTACTGTGTCCCCGCTGTGTCCCCCGCTGTGTCCCGCTGTTTCCCGCTGGGTCCAGTTGTGTCCTCGCTGTGATCCCCTCTGTGTCCCGCTGTGTCCCTATCTCTATCCCCTGCTGTGTCCCGCTGTGTCCCCCGCTGTGTCCCGCTGTGTCCCCCGTTTTATCCCATGCTGTGTCCCGTTGTGTCCCCTGCTGTGTCCTGCTGAGTCGCC
>NW_012319275.1:0-1794 GCF_000151885.1 Dipodomys ordii
AGATTAAATTGAGGGACACAGAGCTCTCACATGGGGACTCATCTGGACTTAGCGGGACACAGCAGGGACAGAGCGGGACACAGCGGAACACAGTGTTGACACAGCGGGGAACACAGCGGGACCCAGCGGGGGACCCAGCTAGGACAAAGTGGGACACAGCTAGGGACACAGCGAGGACACAGCGGGGGACACAGCGGGACACAGCGAGGAACAGCGTAGATACAGCGGGGACACAGCGTTACACAGCGTGGTACACAGCTGTGGACACAACGGGACACAGTGTGGGCACAGCGGGACACAGCGGGACACAGTGGGACACAGCGGGGACAAAGCATGAGACACAGCGGGGGACAGAGTGGGAGACAGCGGGGGACACAGCGGGGACACAGCGGGGACTCAGCGGGGTCACAGCGGGATACACAGTTGTGGACACAACGGGACACAGTGTGGGCACAGCGGGACACAGCGGGACAGAGTGGGACACAGAAGGGATAAAGCGTGAGACACAGCGGGGGACAGAGCGGGAGACAGCGGGGGACACAGCGAGGACACAGCGGGACACAGCGCGACACAGCGGGGGACACAGCTAGGACACAGCGGGACACAGCGGGACACAGTGGGGACACAAAGGGGACTCAGCGGGGGAAACAGCGGGGGAAAAAGCGGGACACCATGGGACACAGTGTGACACAGCAGGACACAGAGGGAACACTGCGTCGACACAGCGGGACAAAGCGGGGGACACAGCGGGACACAGCGGGACACAGCGGGGGACACAGCGGGGGACAGTGGAGACAAAGAGAGGACACAGCGGGACACAGCGGTGACACAGCTGGACACAACGGAGTACACAGCCGGACACAGCGGGCACAAAGCGGGGACAGAGCGGGACACAGCTGGACACAGCGGGACATAGCGAGGGACACAGCGGGACACAGAGGGGGACACAGTGAGGACACAGTGGGACACAGCGGGGGACACAGCGGGCACTCAGCGGGGTCACAGCGGGATACAAAGTTGTGGACACAACGGGACACAGTGTGGGCACAGCGGGACACAGCGGGACAGAGTGGGACACAGAAGGGATAAAGCGTGAGACACAGCGGGGGACAGAGAGGGAGACAGCGGGGGACACAGCGAGGACACAGCGGGACACAGCGGGACATAGCGGGGGACACAGCTAGGACACAGTGGGACACTGCGGGACACAGTGGGGACACAAAGGGGACTCAGCGGGGGAAACAGCGGGGGAAAAAGCGGGACACCATGGGACACAATGTGACACAGCAGGACACAGAGGGAACACTGCGTCGACACAGCGGGACAAAGCGAGGGACACAGCGGGACACAGCGGGACACAGCGGGGGACACAGCGGGGGACAGTGGAGACAAAGAGAGGACACAGCGGGACACAGCGGTGACACAGCTGGACACAACGGAGTACACAGCGGGACACAGCGGGCACAAAGCGGGGACAGAGCGGGACACAGCTGGACACAGCGGGACATAGCGAGGGACACAGCGGGACACAGAGGGGGACACAGTGAGTACACAGTGGGACACAGCGGGGGACACAGCGGGAGACACAGCGGGACACAGCCAGGAACAGCGTAGATACAGCGGGGACACAGCGTTACACAGCGTGGTACACAGCTGTGGACACAACAGGACACAGTGTGGGCACAGCGGGACACAGCGGGACACAGTGGGACACAGCGGGGACAAAGCGTGAGACACAGCGGGGGACAGAGTGGGAGACAGCAGGGGACACAGCGGGGACTCATCGGGGTCATG
>NW_012319276.1:0-1794 GCF_000151885.1 Dipodomys ordii
TATTCTTTTTCTTCTGCTTCTGCTTCTCCTGCTTCTGCTTCTTTTGCTTCTACTGCTTCTCATTATGTTTCTCCTTATGCTTCTTCTTCTTCTTCTTTTTCTTCTTTTTCTTCTTCTTCTTCTTCTTCTTCTTCTTCTTCTTCTTCTACTTCTTCTTCTTCTTCTTCTTCTCCTCTTTCTTCTGCTTCTGCTTTTCCTGCTTCTTCTGCTTCTACTGCTTCTCTTTCTGCTTCTCCTTCTGCTTCTCCTATTGCTTCTGCTGCCCTTCCTTCTCCTTCTCCTTCTCCTTCTTCTGCTTCTCCTTCCGCTTCTGCTTCTTCTGCTTCTCCTGCTTCTCGTTCTGCATCTTCTGCTTCTGCTTCTCCTTCTGCTGCTTCTTCTGCTTCTGCTCCTCCTTCTGATTCTCCTTCTACTTCTCTTTCTGCTGCTCCTTCTCCTTCTTCTGCTTCTCCCTCTGATTCTTCTTCTTATGCTTATTCTTTTTCTACTGCTTCTGCTTCTCCTGCTTCTGCTCCATCTGCTTCTACTTCTTCTCCTTATGCTTCTCCTTCTTCTTCTTCTTCTTCTTCTTCTTCTTCTTCTTCTTCTTCTTCTTCTTCTTCTTCTTCTTCTTCTTCTTCTTCTTCTTCTTCCTCTTCTCTTTCTTCTGCTTCTGTTTTCCTGCTTCTTCTGCTTCTACTGCTTCTCTTTCTGCTTCTCATTCTCCTTCTGCTTCTCCTTCTGCTTCTCCTATTGCTTCTGCTGCTCTTCCTTCTCCTTCTCCTACTTCTACGTCTGCTTCTGCGTCTGCTTGTTCTGCTTCTCCAGCTTCTCCTTCTGCATCTTCTTCTGCTTCTTCTTCTCCTTCTGCTGCTTCTTCTGCTTCTGCTTCTCCTTCTGCTTCTTCTGCTTCTCCTTCTGATTCTCCTTCTGCTTCTCCTTCTGTGTCTCCTTCTCCTCCTCGTTCTTCTGCTTTTCCTTCTGCTTCTGCTGCAACTGCTACTGCTTCTGCTTCTTATGTTTCTTCTGCTTCTCCTGCTGCTTTGGATTCTCTTTCCGCTTCTGCTTCTCCTTCAGCTTCTCATTCTGCTTCTCCAGATTCTGCTTTTCTGCTTCTCTGCTTCTCATTCTGCTTCAGGTTCTGCTTCTGCTTCTTCGGCTTTCTTCTGCTTCTGCTTCTCCTGCTGCTGCTTCTTCTGCTTCTCCTGCTTCTCCTTCTGCTTTTCCTTCTGTTTCTGCTTCTGCTTCTGCTTCTTCTCCTTCTGTTTCTTCTGCTTCTGCTTCTCCTGCTTCTGCTTCTCCTGCTTCTCTTTCTGCTTCTCTTTCTGCTTCTCCTTCTCCTTCTTCTGCTTCTCCTTCTGCTTCTGCTTCTCCTACTGCTTCTTCTTCAATTTCCCCTTCTGCTTCTCATTCTGCTTCTGCGTCTTCTGTTTCTTCTGCTTCTCCTGCTTCTGCTTCTCCTGCTTCTCCTAGTTCTCGTGCTGCTTCTCCTTCTGCGTCTCTTTCTGCTTCTGCTTATCCTTTCGATTCTCCTACTTCTAATCCTTCTCTTTCGCCTTCTCCGTCTTCTTCTTCTGCTTCTCCTGCTTCTTATTCTTCTCCTGCTTCTCTTTCTGCTTCTCCTTCTGCCTCTGCTTCTCCTTCTGCTTCTGCTCTTCTCCTTCTTCTGTTTCTTTTGCTTCTGTTTCTTCTGCTTCTTCGTCTTCTGTTTCTTCTGATTCTACTTTTGCTTCTCCTTCTTCTCCTCTTTCTGCTTCTACTTCATGCTTCTTCTGATTATCCTGCTTCTCCTTCTTGTTCTCCTTCTGCTTCTTT
>NW_012319277.1:0-1794 GCF_000151885.1 Dipodomys ordii
TAATCCCATGAGAGTTGATTATGAGACAGAGTGATTATCTAAAGATCGAAGTATAATTTTCTACAAGAGATTTATTAATATAGCCGGCACAATTTAATGAAGAGGCTGTCTTTATTACAGTACTAATTTTTTTAGTACCATTATCGAAGAACTAGGTAGCTATAGTTGAAGGAGTAGTTGTCAGCGTTTTCAATTGTATCACATAGATCAGGAGGTCTATTAGTATGCCAATAACGAGGTGCAGAATAAGTAGAAGAAGATGAAGGAGTCGAAGATAAATATGATGAAGAAGATAGAAGAAGATGAAGAAAAAGATGAAGACGTTGAAGACGAAGAAGAAGAAGAAGAAGAAGCCGAAAAAGAAGAAGAAGAAGAAGAAGAAGAAGAAGAAGAAGAAGAAGAAGAAGAAGAAGAAGAAGAAGAAGAAGAAGAAGAAGAAGAAGAAGAAGAAGAAGAAGGAAAAGGAGAAGGAGAAGAAGAAGGAGAAGGAGAAGCAGTAGAAGCAGAAGAAGACGCAGAAGGAGAAGCAGAAGAAGCAGAAGCAGAAGGAGAAGCAGGAAAAGCAGAAGAAGCAGAAACAAAAGGTGAAGCAAAAGAAGGAGAAGGAGAAGCAGAGGCAGAAGAGGAAGCATAAGGACAAGCACAAGCAGAAGGAGATGCAGAAGGAGAAGCAGGAGAAGCAGAAGTATAAGAATCCGTATGAAGCTGAAGCAGTATCCTGAAGCAGAAGGAGAAGCAGGAGAAGCAGAATCTTTATAAGCAGAAGGAGAAGCAGAAGGAGAAGCAGAAGCAGAAAGAGAATCAAAAGCAGAAGGAGAAGCAGAAGAAACAGAAGTAGTAGAAGCAGTAGCAGTTGTAGCAGAAGCAGTAGGAAAAGCAGAAGGAAAAGCTGAAGAACTAGAAGGAGATGGAGAAACAGAAGGTGAAGCAGAAGGAGAATCAGAAAGAGAAGCAGGTAAAGCAGAAGAAGAAGAAGCAGAAGGAGAATCAGAAGGAGAAGGAGAAGCAGAAGCAGAAGAAGATGCAGAAGGAGAAGCAGAAGAAGCAGAAGCAGAAGGAGAAGCAGGAAAAGCAGAAGAAGCAGAAACAAAAGGTGAAGCAAAAGAAGGAGAAGGAGAAGCAGAGGCTGAAGAAGAAGCATAAGGACAAGCACAAGCAGAAGGAGATGCAGAAGGAGAAGCAGGAGAAGCAGAAGAAGCAGAAGCTGAAAGAGAAGCAGAAGTAGGAGAAGGAGAAGGAGGAGAAGCAGAAGCAGAAGGAGAAGCAGAAGCAGAAGGAGAAGCAGAAAGAGAAGCAGGAGGAGGACAAGAATCAGGAGAAGCCGAAAGAGAAGAAGCAGAAACAGAAGCAGAAGGAGAAGCAGCAGAAGAAGTAGAACCAGAAATTCAGGCATGAGAAACAGAAGAAGCAGAAGCAGAAGGAGAAGCAAAAAGAGAAGCAGAAGGAGAAGTAGAAAAAGCAGCAGAAGAAGCAGAAAAACAAGTAGGAGAAGCAGAAGCAGAAAGAGAAGTAGAAGCAGAAGAAGCAGAAGAAGCAGAAGAAGAAGCAGTAGAAGCATAAGAAGCAGAAGCAGGAGAAGCAGAACCAGAAGAAAAAGAAGAAGCATAAGAAGCAGAAGCAGAGGGAGAAACAGAAGAAGGAGAAGGAGCAGCAAAAGGTGAAGCAGAAGGAGATGCAGAAGCAGATAGAGAAGCAGAAATAGAAGAAGAAGGAGAAGTTGGAGAATCAGAAGAAGCAGAAGCAGAAAGAGAAGCAGAAGAAGGAGAAGGAGAAGCAGAAGGAGAAGGACAAGCA
>NW_012319279.1:0-1794 GCF_000151885.1 Dipodomys ordii
AAGGACAAATCGTGAGACACAGCGAGGGACAGAGTGGGAAACAGTGGGGAACACAGCGAGGACACAGCAGGGCACAGCGGGACCCAGCGGGGGACCCAGTGAGGACACAGCGGGACACAGCTGGGGACACAGCAAGGACACAGCGGGGGACACAGCGGGGGACACAGCGGGACACAGCGAGGAACAGCATAGATACAGCGGGGACACAGCGTTACACAGCGTGGTACACAGCTGTGGATACAACGGGACACAGTGTGGGCACAGCGGGACACAGCGGGACCCAGCGGGACACAGCGTCGATACAGCGGGGACAGAGTGGGCCACAGCGGGGTACACAGCTGGGGACACAACGGGGCACATCGGGGGACACAGCAAGTACTCAGCGGAACACAGCGTGGGACACAGTGAGGACACAGGGGGACACAGCGGGACACAGCAGGAACACAGCAGTAGACACAGCGGGACACAGCAGGGTACACAGCGGGACACAGCGGGGGACACAGGGAGGACAGAGCCGGACACAGCGGGGACACAGCGGGGACTCAGCGGGGGACAAAGCGGGACACAGCGGGACACAGCGTCGATACAGCGGGGACACAGCGGGACATAGCGGGGTACACAGCTGGGGACACAACGGAACACAGCGGGGGACACATCGAGGACACAGCAGGGACACAGCGGGGAAACTGCGGGAACATAGCAGGACACAGCGGGGTAAACAGCGGGACACAGCGGGACACAGCGGGCGACACAGTGAGGACACAGTGGGACACAGCGGGGGACACAGTGGGAGACAGAGTGGCACACAGCGTGGACAAAGCGGGAGACAGAGGGTACACAGCGGGGGACACAGCGGGGACACAGCAGGGACACAGCGGGGGACACAGTAGGACAGAGCGGGGGACACAGCGGGGGACAGAGGGGGACACCACGAATAACAGAGCAAGGACACAGCGGGACCCAGCGGGACACAGCCTCGATACATCGGGATTCACAGCGTTACACAGCGGGTTACACAGCTGGGGACACAAAGGGACACAGTGGTGGACACAGCGGGACACAGCGGGACAGAGTGGGACACAGACGGGATAAAGCGTGAGACACAGCGGGGTACAGAGCGGGAGACAGCGGGGGACACAGCGAGGACACGGCGGGACACAGCGGGGACACAGCGGGGGACACAGCTGGGGACCAAGCAGGACACCATGGGACACAGTGTGACACAGCGGCACACAGCGGCGACACTGCGGGGACACAGCGGGACAAAGTGGTGGACACAACCTGACACAACGGAGTACACAGCGGGACACAGCGGGCACAAAGTGGGGACACAGCGTGACACAGCAGGACACAGCAGGGACAGAGCAGGACACAGTGGGACACAGAGGGGCCACAGCGGGGACACACTGGGACACTGAGGGTCACAGCAGGGACACAGCGGGACAAAGCGGGACACATCAGGACACAGCGGGGGACACAGCGGGACACAGCAGGGGACACAGCGAGGACACAGCGGGACACAGCGGGAGACACAGCGAGGACACAGCGGGACACAGCGGGGGAAAAAGCGGGACACAGCGGGGACACAGCAGTGGACACAGTGGGAGACAGCGGGGGACACAGCGGGACACAGCGGGGGACACAGCGGGGGCCACAGCGGGACACAGTGGGACACAACTGGGGACACAGTGGTACACAGCGGTGGACACAGCGGGACACAGCGGTGGACACAGCGAGGACACAGCGGGACCACAGCGGGACACAGCGTCGATACAGCCGGGACAGAGTGGGCCA
>NW_012319280.1:0-1794 GCF_000151885.1 Dipodomys ordii
CAGTAAAAGTGTGTGTGTGCATGCATGCACATGCCCATGTGTGTTTAGTTCACTTTGAATAGCTCAGGATGATCTTTGGGAAGATGGCATTTGAACCGATAGCTAAGAAGCATGAAAGAGTCAAGGTGAAGAAAAGAGAATGGTCAAAGAATCTACAATGGGGAAAAACAAAGGAGGAAGTAACAATGTTCAATAGAAAATGTATTCATTACCTTACTCATGTTACTGTAATCTCTCTATATAGTATCTTTACAATAAAAAATATATACAAGGAGATCGAGACAAGATGGCGGAGGAGAAGCTGGAATCTGAACAAGCTCTCGCATAGAAAGCAGTTTTAGAGTTCCAGTGAACAGTCCCAAGCCAGAGAAACACACCAAGTGTGCCATCACAGGACAGAGAGTTAGACAGGAGAGGGAAGCCAAGGCAAGAATACACATCTGATCGCTAGCCAGCAGCCGCCAGCGGCAGCGGCGGCAGCAGGGTCCGGTGGAGACTGCAGCCGGGCGATACCTGAGCGCACACACAGAGAGTCCGGGATGAAGGAGCCAGACGCAGTGGGAGAGCGGATTCTACTCAACACCAGCAAGAACGGACAAGGAGCAGACAGCTTCATCCTGCAGTTTGCAGACCAGAGACGACCCAGGATCCAAGACTTGGCGTGAGTAGAAGCCCGACATCCTCACTCCTTCTCAGGGAGCAGAGGAGGGAAGGCCACCCCTCCCCGCCAGCACCGGTGATCTCCATCTTGGATACCGACAAAGCTCGGAGGAGCTGCCAGCTCCAACTCAGGCCTTGGAATAAAACGAGTCATTTAGCAGGTCACAAGAACTTGATGGCAAAGTGACCTGCCAGACTCAGCTCCATCCAGGGAAAAGTCACTCAGCTCAGGCGCCAGCCATTGGAGTGGCTTCCCTCACTGGGTAACCAGAGCCAGAGGCTGCCCCTCCCTCTAGCAGCCTCAACAATCAATCACAGAAACCCTGAGAATGGCTCCAGGCTCAGCTCTGTGAGTTATTTATTTTTTTCTTCACAAAATAGCCCCAGGGAAAAGCTACTGATTGGTGAAAGCCCTCAACTCTACCCAGAACCTAGCCTCACCACTGCATCCCCCTCTTTTGTGATTCTCAAAGCAGATCTGCCTCCCATTAAACTAATCTGGGAGGGGGAACTCAAAATCTTGGGTAAAGCAGAGCATTTTTCTGCCTGTTCGAACAAACTGACTAAGAAACCAATCAAGCCACAGGACCTCAAGCTGACCAGAGACTCCAACAAGAAGCTGGTTACACACAAAAGGGAGATACAGGATTCTCCCCACGCCTCCCAAAAAAAAATCAAAGAACTTTTTTCTTTTTTTTCTTTTCTTTCTTTTTTTTGGTACATTATACATATAAATTTTTTTTCCTTTTCTAAAAATTTTATTAATTTTTGCCTTTATTGAAAAATAATGGTTTTCCAGTAACTTTTTTCCCTCTTATAATTTTTATTTTAGAATACGTGAATGTGTGATTTCCTTTCTTGTCTTGTCTCTCTCTTTTCTTTCTTTCTTAACTATCTTTTGGTTTTTGTCTAGCTCTACTGAAATTCTGATCTTTTTTTTCCTCCCTCTACTATCCTGTTCACCTATTCTTTTTTTGGGACCTTCTATATGTGACTTAATTCGTGTCCTTCACATCCTCAGATAAACCCGCAGTTAGCTAGTAGACCCTATCCCCCATTGTGTACACACTTAATCCGCAAATTTATTACCCAATTCAAAACCTCCTAGAATTAAACTCCTTAATAGCAGTACTA
>NW_012319281.1:0-1794 GCF_000151885.1 Dipodomys ordii
ACTGCTTCTCCTTATGCTTCTCCTTATGCTTCTCCTTATGCTTCTCCTTATGCTTCTTCTTCTTCTTCTTCTTCTTCTTCTTCTTCTTCTTCTTCTTCTTCTTCTTCTTTTACTTCTTCTTCTTCTTCTTTTTCTTTTTCTTCTCTTTCATTTGCTTCTGCTTTTCCTGCTTCTTCTGCTTCTAATGGTTCTCTTTCTGCTTCTCATTCTGCTTCTGCTTCTCCTTCTGCTTCTCCTATTCCTTCTGCTGCCCTTCCTTCTCCTTCTCTTTCTCCTTCTTCTGCTTCTCCTGCTTTTGCTTCTTCTGCTTCTCCTGCATCTCTTTCTGCATCTTCTTCTGCTTCTGCTTCTCCTTCTGCTGCTTCTTCTGCTTCTGCTTCTCCTTCTTCTGCTTCTCCTTCTGATTCTCTTTCTGCTTCTCCTTCTGCTGCTCCTTCTGCTTCTCCTTCTGCTCTTCCTACTCCTAATCCTTCTCTTTCTCCTTCTCCTTCTTCTTCTGCTGCTTCTCGTTCTGCTTCTGCTTCTGCTTCTTCTGCTTGTTCTGTTTCTTCTGCTTCAGGTCCTGCTTCTGCTTCTTCGTCTTCATCTGTTTCTTCTGATTCTGCTTCTCCTGCTACTGCTTCTTCTGCTTCTCTTTCTGCTTCTCCTTCTGCTTCTGCTTCTCCTTCTGCTCCTTCTCCTTCTTCTGTTTCTTCTTCTTCTTCTGCTTCTCCCGCTTCTGCTTCTTCTGCGTCTCCTTCCTTTCCTCTGCTTCTGCTTCTCCTTCTCCTTCTTCTGCTTCTCTTTGTGCTTCTGCTTCTTCTGGTTCTTCAACTAATCCTTCTTCTTCTCCTTCTGTTTCTGCTTCTCTTTCTGCTTCTTCATCTCATTCTGCTTTACCTTCTGCTGCTCCTTCTCCTTCTTCTGTTTCTCCCTCTGCTTCTGCTTCTGCTTCTTATGCTTCTTCTTTTTCTTCTGCTTCTGCTTCTCCTGCTTCTGCTTCTTATGCTTCTACTGCTTCTTCTTCTGCTTCTGCTTCTTCTGCTTCTACTTCTCTTTGTGCTGCTGCTTCTCCTGCTTGTTTTTCTGCTTCTTCTGCTGCTTCTCCTTCTGCTGCTTCTTCTACTTCTCCTTCTCCTTCTCCTTCTCCTTTTGCTTCGCCTTCTGCTTCTACTTCTGCTTCTTCTGTTTCTTCTGCCTGAATTTCTGATTCTACTTCTTCTGCTGCTTCTCCTTCTGCTTCTGCTTCTACTTCTGATTCTGATTCTGCTTCTTCTTCTTCTTCTCTTTCGGCTTCTCCTGATTCTGCTTCTTGTGCTTCTCCTGCTTCTCTTTCTGGTTCTCATTCCGCTTCTGCTTCTCCTTCTGCTTCTGCTTCTCCTCCTTCTCCTTCTCCTACTTCTGCTTCTCCTTCATCTTCTGCTTCTCCTGCTTCTCCTTCTGCATCTCCTTCTGCTTGTGCTTCTCCTTATGCTTCTTCTTCTGCCTCTGCTTCTCCTTCTCCTTCTTTTGCTTCTCCTTTTGCTTCTGCTTCTTCTGCTTTTCCTGCTTCTCCTTCTGCTTCTGCTTCTTCTGCTTTTCCTTCTGCATCTTCTTCTGCTTCTGCTTCTCCTTCTCCTTCTTCTGCTTCTCCTTCTTATTCTCCTTCTGCTTCTTCTTCTTGTGCTTTACCTGCTTCTCTTTCTGCTTCTCCTTCTGTTTCTCCTTCTCCTTCTTGTTCTTCTGCTTTTCCTTCTGCTTCTCGTTCTGCTTCTGCTACAACTGCTACTGCTTCTACTTCTTCTGTTTCTTCTGCTTCTCCTTCTGATTTTGATT
>NW_012319282.1:0-1794 GCF_000151885.1 Dipodomys ordii
TCTGATTCTCCAACTAATCCTTCTTCTTTTCCCTTCTGTTTCTGCTTCTCTTTCTGCTTCTCCATCTCCATCTGCTTCACCATCTGCTGCTCCTTCTCCTTCTTCTGTTTCTCCCTCTGCTTCTGCTTCTGCTTATTATGCTTCTTCTTGTTCTTCTGCTTCTGCTTCTCCTGCTTCTGCTTCTTATGCTTCTACTGCTTCTTCTTCTGCTTCTGCTTCTTCTGCTTCTACTTCTCTTTCTGCTTCTGCTTCTCCTGCTTGTTTTTCTGCTTCTTCTGCTGCTTCTCCTTCTGCTGCTTCTTCTACTTCTCCTTCTGCTTCTCTTTTTGCTTCTCTTTCTGCTTCTGCTTCTTCTGTTTCTCCTGCCTGAATTTCTGGTTCTACTTGTTCTGCTGCTTCTCCTTCTTATTCTGCTTCTACTTCCGCTTCTGTTTCTGCTTCTTCTGCTTCTTCTCTTTCGGCTTCTCCTGCTTCTGCTTCTTGTGCATCTCCTGCTTTTCTTTCTGCTTCTCATTCCGCTTCTGCTTCTCCTTCTCCTTCTGCTTCTCCTCCTTCTCCTTCTCCTACTTCTGCTTCTCCTTCAGCTTCTGCTTCTTCTGTTTCTCCTGTTTCTCCTTCTGCATCTCCTTCTGCTTGTGCTTGTCCTTATGCTCCTTCTTCGTCTGCTGCTTCTCCTTCTCCTTCTTTTGCTTCTGCTTCTTCTGCTTTTCCTGCTTCTCCTTCTGCTTCTGCTTCTTCTGCTTCTCCTGCTTCTCCTTCTGCATCTTCTTCTGCTTCTGCTTCTCCTTCTTCTGCTTCTCCTTCTGCTTCTTCTTCTTCTGCTTTACCTGCTTCTCTTTCTGCTTCTCCTTCTGCTTCTCCTTCTGCTTCTCCTTCTGTTTCTCCTTCTCCTTCTTGTTCTTCTGCTTTTCCTTCGGCTTCTCCTTCTGCTTCAGCTACAACTGCTACTTCTTCTACTTCTTCTGTTTCTTCTGCTTCTCCTTCTGCTTTTGATTCTCTTTCTGCTTCTGCTTCTCCTTCAGCTTGTCATTCTGCTTCTCCAGATTCTGCTTCTCCTGCTTCTCCTTCTGCTTCAGGTTCTGCTTCTGCTTCTTCGGATTCTTATGCTTCTGCTTCTCCTGCTTCTGCTTCTTCTGCTTCCCCTCCTTCTCTTTCTGCTTCTCCTTCTGCTTCTTGTCCTTCTCCTGATTCTTCTACTTCTGCTTCTCCTGTTTCAGTATCTCCTGCTTCTCCTTCTTCTGCTCTTTCTGCTTCTCCTGGTGCTTTTCCGTCTCCTGCTCCTTCTTCTGCTTCTCTTTCTGCTTCTCCTTCTGTTTCTACTTCTCCTTCTCTTTCTTCTGCTTTTCCTTGTGCTTCTCCTTCTGCTTCTGCATCTTCTGCTTCTTCTGCTACTGCCTCTGCTTCTTCTGTTTCTTCTGCTTCTCCTTCTGCTTCTCCTTCTGCTTTTGCTTCTCTTTCTGCTTCTGCTTCTCCTTCTGGTTCTCCTTCTTCTTCTCCTTCTTCTGCTTCTTCTGCTTCTCCTGCTTCTCCTACTTCTCGTTCTGCTTCTTCTTCTGCGTCTCTTTCTGCTTCTGCTTATCCTTTTGCTTCTCCTACTCCTAATCTTTCTCTTTCGCCTTCTTCTTCTGCTTTTCCTGCTGCTTCTGCTTCTGCTTATTGTACTATTTCTGTTTCTTCTGCTTCTTCTTCACATTGTGCTTCTTCTGTTTCTCCTGCTTCAGATTCTGCTTCTGCTTCTTCGGCTTCTCCTGTTTCTTCTGCTTCTGCTTCTTCTACTTCTCCTGCTTCTCTTTC
>NW_012319283.1:0-1793 GCF_000151885.1 Dipodomys ordii
CTCCTGCTTCTCCTACTTGTCTTGCTGCTTCTCCTTCTGCGTCTCTTTCTGCTTCTGCTTATCCTTTTGCTTCTCCTACTCCTAATCCTTCTCTTTCGCCTTCTCCTTCTTCTTCTTCTGCTTCTCCTGGTGCTTCTGCTTCTGCTTATTCTACTGTTTCTGTTTCTTCTGCTTCTGCTTCAGATTGTGCTTCTTCTGTTTCTCCTTCTGCTTCAGCTTCTGCTTCTGCTTCTTCGGCTTCTCCTGTTTCTTCTGCTTCTGCTTCTCCTGCTTCTCCTGCTTCTCTTTCTGCTTCTCCTTCTGCTTCTGCTTCTCCTTCTGCTTCTGCTCTTCTCCTTCTTCTGTTTCTTTCGCTTCTGTTTCTTCTTCTTCTTCTTCTGTTTCTTCTGATTCTACTTCTGTTTCTCCTTCTCTTTCTGCTTCTTCTGATTCTCCTGCTTCTCCTTCATGTTCTCCTTCTGTTTCTGCTTCTCTTTCTGCTTCTCTTTCTCCTTCTGCTGCTCCTTCTCCTTCTCCTTCTTCTGCTTCTCCCAATGCTTCTGCTTCTGCTTCTTTTGCTTATTCTTTTTCTTCTGCTTCTGCTTCTCCTCTACTTGCTTCTTCTGCTTCTACTGCTTCTCCATATACTTCTCCTTATGCTTCTCCTTATGCTTCTCCTTATGCTTCTCCTTATGCTGCTGCTTCTTCTTCTTCTTCTTCTTCGTCTTCTTTTTCTTCTCTTTCTTCTGATTCTGCTTTTCCTGCTTCTTCTGCTTCTACTGCTTCTCTTTCTGCTTCTCATTCTTCTTCTGCTTCTCTTTCTGCTTCTCCTATTGCTTCTGCGGCTTTTCCTTCTCCTTCTTCTACTTCTGCTTCTCCTTCTGCTTCTGCTTCTTCTGCTTCTAGTGCTTCTCCTTCTGCATCTTCTTCTGCTTCTGCTTCTCTTTCTGCTGCTTCTTCTGCTTCTGTTTCTCCTTCTGCTTCTCCTTCTGCTTCTTCTGCTTCTCCTTCTGTTTCTCCTTCTGCATCTCCTTCTGTGTCTCCTTCTCCTTCTCGTTCTTCTGCTTTTCATTCTGCTTCTCCTTCTGCTTCTGCTGCAACTGCTACTGCTTCTGCTTCTTCTGTTTCTTTTGCTTCTCCTTCTGCTTTTGATTCTCTTTCTGCTTCTGCTTCTGCTTCTACTTCAGCTTGTCATTCTGCTTCTCCAAATTCTGCTTCTTCTGCTTCTCCTGCTTCTGCTTCAGGTTCTGCTTCTGCTTCTTCGGATTCTTATGCTTCTGCTTCTCCTGCTTCTGCTTCTTCTGCTTCCCCTCTTTCTCTTTCTGCTTCTCCTTCTGTTTCTGCTTCTCCTTCTGATCCTGCTTCTTGGCCTTCTCCTGTTCTCTGATTCTGCTTCTCCTGCTTCTGCTTCTTCTGCTATTCCTGCTTCTCTTTCTGCTTCTCCTTCTGCTCCTTCTCCTTCTTCTGTTTCTTCTTCTTCTACTTCTCCCGCTTCAGCTTCTTCTATCTCCTGCTTCTCGATCTGATTATCTACAACGGCTTCTCTTTCTATTTCTGCTTCTGCTTCTTCTAATTCAAACTTCTACTCCTTCTTCTTCACATTCTGCTTCTGATACATCTGCTTCTCATGATTCTCCTTCTGCATCTCCTTCTGCATGTGCTTTACCTTCTGCTTCATTCTTCTGCTTCTGCTTCTCCTTCTACTTCTTCTGCTTCTCCGTCTGCTTCAGCTACATCTTCTATTCCTGCGTCTCATTCTGCTTCTCCTTCTATATCACCATCTCGATCATATGCTATTCCTTCTGCTTCTCTTT
>NW_012319284.1:0-981 GCF_000151885.1 Dipodomys ordii
AGGATGCTCTTAGGATAAGAACACAAAGGCACAATGCTGACATGCATTGGATCATACAAAATCATATTTATTGAGGGCTGGAAATGTGGCTTAGTGGTAGAGTGCATGCATGAAGCCCTAGGTTCAATTCCTCAGCACCATATAAACAGAAAAAGCCAGAAGTGATGCTGTGACTCAAGTGGTAAAGTGCTAGCCTTGAGCAAAAAAGAAGCTCAGAGGGGCTGGGAAGTTGGCCCAGTGGTAGAGTGCTTGCCTTGCATGCCTGAGGCCTTGGGTTCGATTCCTCAGCACCACATAAGCAAAAAGAAAAAAGCTGGAAGTGGTGCTGTGGCTCAAGTGGTGGAGCGCTAGCCTTGAGCTGAAGAGCTGAGGGACAGGGCCCAGGCCCCACGACCGGACCCCCCCCCCAAAAAAAAAGAAGCTCAGGGACTAGCTGGGCACCATTTGGCTCACGCCTGTCATCCTAGCTACTCAGGAACCTGAGATGTGAGGATCATGGTTCAAAGCCAGCCCAGGCAGGAAAGATAAGACCCTTATCTCCAATTAACCACCAGAAAACTGGAAGTGGCACTGGGGCTCAAGTGGTAGAGTGCTTGCCTTGAGCTGAAGATCTGAGGGTCAATGCTCAGGCCCAGAGCTCAAGCCCCACGACCAATAGAAAAAAAAAAGAAAAAAGAAGCAGCAGCAGCTCAGGGACAGTGTGAAAGCCCTGAGTTCAAGCCCTAGGACTGGCACAAATAAATAAATAATATTTATTGAAATGAACTCCAGGAACTCTACGTTGAAAATGAACTATACAACTTATGGATGAGGATGGGAGAGGGAAAACTGGGAGTGAGCACGAGGGAAGAGGTGATATTGTCCTAAAAGAAATGTTTTTGGGGCTGGGAAGGTGGCTCAGTGGTAGAGCGCTTGCCTTGCATGCTCGAGGCCCTGGGTTCGATTCCTCAGCACCACATAAGCAAAAAGAAAAAAGCCGGA
>NW_012319285.1:0-1793 GCF_000151885.1 Dipodomys ordii
CATGCACTGTTGGCTGGAGAGAATTTTTTTAGGTTAAGGCCTTTAATGTGATTGTGCGTTGATCTTTCATGAACCAGAGTTCTAACGTTCCTATACCTCGTTATTTACAAAGAGGACTTTTTTTATAGGCCTTCGCCATGGATACGTGCCTTGATTGCCTTCGTGAGGAGTCTACAACCATAATGCCTGTACTTGGACTAACGACACTCACTATTTGTGTGTGTGTGTGAGAGGGTGACAGTTTTAGCACAATGATAGAAATCTTTCAGGGATCTGGTAGATTTTCAATCTGTCTTCAATTTTCCTTTTTTTCTGAGAACCAAAATTTCATTACTGGAAGCCTTTGACAAGTTATCAGATATTCAGTCTATTACATGCCCAAATAACAGAGAATGGGAACAGGTCTACATTGAGCACTCACAGTAGACAGGCCTCTGGAATTTCTCAGGAACATCCTTCTGCCATTGTTGGATTAATAAGGCTGGATAATATACAAAATAGACATCATAGATTGAAAGTAATCTACTAAGTTGACACTTGAGATATTGGATGTTTTAACTGCATTGTATCGATTTTTATGAATCAGTTAATCAGATTCTTTATACCATATGATGTTACTAGACTATGAAATGCATGCTTATTGCATTTCCTTTGTATGTTTTGAAATTTGGTATAAAATGTTCGTCTTTTTTTTTTAATATGGATTACTCCTAGTTCTCAAGAGTGGGGAAATGCCCTGGAATTTTGTAACTTAAAGTCATATGTGGCCATGTGTCATATCTTATTTTCCTTGTACAGACTTGGTAATAAATTATATGTAATTTATTTTTTATTTTTATTTATATTCTATTGCAGCACCTGGCTATGTGTAATTTAAACTATAGTTTTCTTCAAGTATTTTATTCTACAGTGAAGTTTTTTTTCCTTCAAGCTTTCTAATAAATATGTTATCTATTCAATTTTGAAAAGTACTGCTGTACCTCCCACTTATTTGTGGCATTTCTGAAATCTAAGTTCCTCTGTGTGCCAGGGTGGATACTTTTGTCTGTAGCAAGCATTGTTGAATACATAACATCTGGCTACTTAGAGAACAAAGGATATGAAGGGACACTAGCCAGATAAAGAACTTCCAGGACAATTCAATGGCACCTCATTTACTCTCTGTGTAGGTGGATAGGGAGCATAGAAATTCTTACACTTGAAAGCGATTGAGTGTGTGTGCACATAGGTGTTCACTTATTTATCTGTTGCTATAGTTTTACACATTCACTATTATAAAACAATACTTCATATATGTACACACACACACACACACACACACACACACACACACACACATATATATATATATATATACTGATCACAGGATCACAGTTTCAAAATGAAGAGAACCACATCCATGGGCATCTGGGCATTGGCATCGCTTTCCTATGTTGCTCTTTGGGTAATAAGAATGAAACCTGGTATTGTCCTGTGGTAGAGAAATTACTCAGAGATTCAAGTATTTTTCTTTCAATATATAGCTTGTTCCTAACTCTAAATTTAGGAAGTCTGTTAATACATAATATATATTATATTATAATATATTTAATATATAATGTATAATATATTGTATATGATAAGATATATGTAATAGCTGACAGAATTATATATTCATAAGGAAAAATACAACAAACATATCAATGTCCATACTTTCCTAGCCATGATTAGGTTCAGTAGAGTTAGGTGCATTACATCTCAACAGGAAAATCTACTGAAGTTCTGATGACCTTGAGCTACATAAGGAGAATTTC
>NW_012319286.1:0-1793 GCF_000151885.1 Dipodomys ordii
GGGAGGATCAGCAGGACCCAACGGGACACATAATCGATACAGTGGGGACACAGCGGGACACAGGGGGGTACACATTCTGGGGACACAACGGGACTCAGCGGGGGACACAGCGAGGACACAACAAAACACATCGTGTAAAACAGCGAGGACACAGCGGGACACAGTGAGACACAGCGGGACTCAGTGGGGACACAGCATTATACACAGCGAGACACAGCGAGGGACACAGCGGGACACATCGGGGAACACATCGAGGACACAGCGGGGACACAGCGGGGACACTGCGGGGACACTGCGGGAACATAGTGGGACATAGTGGGACACAGCGGGGCACACAGCGGGACACAGCGGGACACAGCTTGGGACACAGCGGGAACACAGCAGGACACAGCCGGGGACACAGCGAGGACACAGCGGGACACAGTGGGACACAGCGTGGGACAAAGCGGGAGACAGCAGGGGACACAGCGAGGACACAGCGGGACACAGCGGCGACACATAGAGGACTCAGCAGGGGACACAGTGGGGGACAGAGCGGGACACAGCGGGACACTGCGGGGCACAGAGGGGGACACAGCGGGACACAGCGGGGGACCCAGCGGGACACAGCGGGACACAGCGGGACACTGCGGGGCACAGCGGGGGACACAGCGGGACACAGCGGGGGACACAGGGAGGACACAGCGGGACACAGCGGGACACTGCGGGGCACAGCGGGGGACACAGCGGGACACAGCGGGGGACACAGGGAGGACACAGCTGAGCACAACATGGGACAAAGCGAGGACACAGCGGGACACAGCGAGACACAGCGGGACCCAGCGGGGACCCAGCAGTGGACACAGCGGGACACAGCGGGGGACAAAGCGGGACACCACGGAACACAGCAGGACACAGCGTGAAACAGCGGTGAACCTGCGGGGACACAGCGGGACACAGCGGGGGACACAGCAGGACCCAGCGGGACCCAGCGGGGGACACAGCGGTACACAGCGTCTATAGAGCGGGGACACAGCGGGACACAGCAGTGACACAGCGGGTCCCAGCAGGGACACAACAAGGACACAGCGGATGACACAGCGGGACACAGCAGGACACAGAGGGGGACACAGCGAGGGACACAGCGGGGGACACAGCGGGACACAGCGGGGGACACAGGGAAGACATAGCGGGACCCAACGGGACCCAGCGTCGTTACAGCGGGGACTCAGGGGGACACAGCGGGGTGTACAGCTGGGTACACAACGGGACACTGCGGGGGACACACCGAGGACACAGAGGGACACAGCGGGACACAGTGGGGACACTGCGGGAACATAGTGGGACACAGCGGGGTACACAGCGGGACACAGCGCTACACAGCAAGGGACACAGCGGGGACAAATCGGCAGACAGCGGGGGACACAGCGAGGACACAGCTGGACACAGCGGTGACACAGAGGGGACTCAGCGGGACAAAGCGGGGGACACAGCAGGACACAGCGGGACACAGCGGGGAACAGCGGAGACAGAGAGGGGCCAAAGAGAGACGCAGCGGTGACACAGCTGGACACAACGTAGTACACAGCAGGACACAGCCGGGCACACAGCGGGGACACAGCAGGGACCAAGCGGGACATAGCGGGACACAGCGGAACACAGCAGGGGACACAGCGGGACACAGCAGGTGACTCAGCTAGGACACAGCGGGACACAGCGGGGGACACAGCGGTACACAGTGGGGAACTCAGCGAGGACACAGCGGGACCCAGCAGGACACAGCGTCGATACAGCAGGGACACATTGTTACACAG
>NW_012319287.1:0-1793 GCF_000151885.1 Dipodomys ordii
ACAGCGGGACACAGCGGGGGACACAGCAAGGACACAGCGGCACACAGCATGGGACACAGCAAGGACACAGTGGGACACAGCGGGGGACACAGCGGGACACAGCAGGGGACACAGCGGGGGATACAGCGGGACACAGCGGGTCACCGCGGGGGACACAGGGAGGACACAGCGGGACATAGCGGGGGACACAGCGGGGGATAAAACGGGACACAGCGGGGGACACAGCGAGGACACAGCTGCACACAGTGGGGAACACAGCAAGGACAGAGCGGGACACAGCGGGACACAGCGGGACACAGCGGGGGACACAGGAAGGACACAGCGGTACACAGAGGGGGACAGAGCGAGGAAACATTGGGACACAGCAGGACTCAGCGGGGGACACAGCAGTACACAGCGGGACACAGCAGGACACAGCGGGGACACAGCAGGGACACAGCGGGGGACACAGCGGGACACAGCGGGGGGACACAGAGGGGTACACAGCGGGACACAGCGGGGAAAAAAGTGAGGCCACAGCAGAACACAGCGTGGGACACAGTGAGGACACAGCGGGACACAGCGGGACACAGCGGGGTCAAAGCAGTAGACACAGCAGGACACAGTGGCGGACACAGCGGGACACAGCATGGGACACAGGGAGGACACAGCGGGACCCAGCGGGACCCAGCGTCGATACTGCTGGGACACAGTGGGACACAGCGAGGTACACAGCTGGGGACACAACGGGACACAGCGGGCAACACAGGCAGGACATAGCGGGACCCAGCGGGACCCAGCGTCGTTACAGCGGAGACACAGCGGGACACACCGGGGTCAACAGCTGGGGACACAACGGGACACTGCGGGGGACACAGAGAGGACAAAGCGGGAAAGAGCGGTACACAGCGGGGACACTGCGGGAACATAGTGGGACACAGCGGGGTACACAGCGGGACACAGCGGTGACACAGAGGGGACTCAGCGGGACAAAGTGGGGGACACAGCGGCACACAGCGGGGGACACAGCAGGGGACAGCGGAGACAGAGAGGGGCGAAAGCGAGACACAGTTGTGATACAGCTGGACACAACGGAGTACACAGCGGGACACAGCCGGGCACACAGCGGGACACAGCAGGGACCGAGCTGGACATAGCGGGACACAGCGAAACACAGCGTGGGCACAGCGGGACACAGCGGGGGACGCAGCGAGGACACAGCGGGACACAGCGGGGGACACAGCTGGGGACACAGAGGGACACAGCGGGGAACACAGCGAGGACACAACGGGACCCAGCAGGACACAGAGTCGATACAGCGGGGACACAGGGTTACACAGCGTGGTACCCAGCTGTGGACACAACGGGACAGAGTGGGGGCACAGCGAGACACAGTGGGACACAGCGAGGACACAGCAGGACACATTGGTGACACAGCGGGAAAAACAGCAGGACACAGCAGCGGACACAGCGGGGGACACAGAGCGACACAGCAAGACATAGCATGGACACAGCAGTAGACACATCGGGACATAGCGGGGGACACAGCTGGGGACACAACGGGACACAGCGGTGGACACAGCGAGGACACAGCAGGACCCACCAGGACCCAGCGGGGGACACAGCGAGGACACAGCAGGACACAGTGGGGGACACAGCGAGGGCAAAGCGGGGGACACAGCGGGACACAGCGGGGAACACAGCGAGGACACAGCGGGACCCAGGGGGACACAGCGTCGATACAGCGGGCACACAGCGTTACACAGCGTGGTACTCAGCTGTGGACACAACGGGACACAGTGGGGGCACAGCTG
>NW_012319288.1:0-1793 GCF_000151885.1 Dipodomys ordii
ATCGTCCTCCTCCTCCTCCTCCTCCTCCTCCTCCTCCTCCTCCTCCTTCTTCTTCTTCTTCTTCTTCTCCTTCTTCTTCTTCTTCTTCTTCTTCTTCTTCTTCTTCTTCTTCTTCTTCTTCTTCTTCTTCTTCTTCTTCTTCTTCTTCTTCTTCTTCTTCTTCTTCTTCTTCTCTTTCTTCTGCTTCTTCTTTTCCTGCTTCTTCTGCTTCTACTGCTTCTCCTTCTGCTTCTCATTCTGCTTCTGCTTCTCCTTCTGCTTCTCCTATTTCTTCTGCGGCTCTTCCTTCTCCTACTTCTACTTCTCCTTCTTCTTCTGCTTCTTCTGCTTCTCCTGCTTCTCCTTCTGCATCTTCTTCTGCTTCTGCTTCTCCTTCTTCTGCTTCTTCTGCTTCTGTTTCTCCTTCTGCTTCTCCTTCTGCTTCTTCTGCTTCTGCTTCTCCTTCTGCTTCTTCTGCTTCTCCTTCTGATTCTCCTTCTGCTTCTCCTTCTGTTTCTCCTTCTCCTTCTCGTTCTTCTGCTTTTCTTTCTTCTTCTCTTTCTGCTTCTGCTGCAACTGCTACTGCTTCTTCTGTTTCTTCTGCGTCTCCTTCTGCTTTTGATTCTCTTTCAGCTTCTGCTTCTCCTTCAGCTTCTCATTCAGCTTCTCCAGATTCTGCTTCTTCTGCTTCTCCTGCTTCCGCTTTTGCTTCAGGTTCTGCTTCTGCTTCTTCGGATTCTTATGCTTCTGCTTCTCCTGCTTCTGCTTCTTCTGCTTCCCCTCCTCTTTCTGCTTCTCCTTCTGTTTCTGCTTCTCCTGCTTCTGCTTCTTCTGCTTTTCCTGCTTCTCTTTCTGCTTCTCCTTCTGCTTTTCCTTCTCCTTCTGCTTCTGCTCCTTCTCCTTCTTCTGTTTCTTCTTCTTCTGCTTCTCCCGCTTCTGCTTCTTCTGCTTCTCCTGCTTCTCGTTCTGCTTCTCTTCGTCAGCTTCTCTTTCTACTTCTGCTTCTCCTTCTTCGGATTCTGCTTCTTCTACTTCTTCTCTCCTGCTTCTGCTTCTTCTGCTTCTCCTGCTTCTCTTTCTGCTTCTCCTTCTCCTTCTTCTTTTCCTTCTGCTTCTGCTTCTGCTCTTCTCCTTCTTCTGTTTCTTTTGCTTCTGTTTCTTCTTCTTCTTCTTCTTCTGTTTCTTCTGATTCTACTTCTGCTTCTCCTTCTTCTACTTCTCTTTCTGTTTCTACTTCTGCTTCTTCTGATTCTCCTGCTTATCCTTTTGTTCTCCTTCTGTTTCTGCTTCTCTTTCTGCTTCTGCTTCTCCTTCTGCTGCTCCTTTTCCTTCTCCTTCTTCTGCTTCTCCCACTGCTTCTGCTTCTGCTTCTTTTGCTTATTCTATTTCTTCTGCTTCTCCTGCATCTACTGCTTCTCCTTATGCTTCTCCTTATGCTTCTTCTTCTTCTTCTTCTTCTTCTTCTTCTTCTTCTTCTTCTTCTTCTTCTTCTTCTTCTTCTTCTTCTTCTCTTTCTCCTTCTTCTACTTTTCCTGCTTCTTCTGCTTCTACTGCTTCTCTTTCTGCTCCAATTCTGCTTCTGCTTCTTCTTCTCCTGCTTCTCCTCCTGCATCTTCTTCTGCTTCTGCTTATCCTTCTGTTGCTTCTTCTGCTTCTGCTTGTCCTTCTTCTGCTTCTCCTTCTGATTCTCCTTCTGCTTCTCCTTCTCCTTCTGCTCCATCTCCTTCTTCTGCTTCTCCCTCTGATTCTGCTTCTTTTGCTTATTCATTAAATCTTCTGCTTCAGCTTCTCTGCTTCTGCTTCTTCTGCTTCTA
>NW_012319289.1:0-1793 GCF_000151885.1 Dipodomys ordii
CCTCTGTGTCCCAGCTTTGTCCCTGGTGTGTCCTCGCTGTGTAACCGCTGAGTCCCTCTGTGTCCCCGCTGTGTCCCACTGTGTCCCCCGCTGTGTCCCCCACTATTTCCCCACTGTGACCCGCTGTGTCCATGCTGTGTCCCGCTGTGTCCCGCTGTGTCCTCGCTGTGTCCCCGCTGTGTCCCGCTGTGTCCCGCTGTGTCCTGCTGTGTCCGCCTCAGTTTCCCCCGCTGTGTCCCGTTGTGTCCCCGCTGTGTCCCTGCTGTGTTCCACTGTGTCCCTGGTGTGTCCTGGCTGTGTAACCTCTATGTGCCTCTGTGTCCCCACTGTGTCCCACTGTGTCCTGCAGTGTCACCCTATGTCCCCACTGTGTCCTCGCTGTTTCCTTCTGTATCCCGCTGTGTCCTCCGCTGTGTCCCCCACTATTTGCCCCCTGTGACCTGCTGTGTCCCGCAGTGTCCCTGCTGTGTCCTCGCTGTATCCGCAGCTGTGTCCAACTGTGTCTCCCGCTGTGTCCCCGCTGTGTCCTTCTGTGTCCCACTGTGTCCTCGCTGTGTCCCCCACTATTTCCCCACTGTGACCCGCTGTGTCCATGCTGTGTCCCGCTGTGTCCTCGCTGTGTCCCCACTGTGTCCCGCTGTGTCCCGTTGTGTCCCGCTGTGTCCTGCTGTGTCGGCCTCTGTGTCCCCCGCTGTGTCCCGCTGTGTCCCCGCTGTGTCCCCGCTGGGTCCCGCTGTGTCCCGCTGTGTCCCCGATGTGTACCTGTTGTGTCCCCCGCTGTTTCCTGCTGTGTCCCGCTGTGTCCCCGGCTGTGTCACCGCTGTGTCCCGCTCTTTTCCGCTGTGTCCCACTGTGTCCCCGATGTCCCCCGCTGTGTCCCGTTGTGTCCTCGCTGTGTCCCCGCTGTGTCCCGCTGTGTCCCCGGTGTGTCCCTGCTGTGTCCCGCTGTGTCCCCGCTGTCCCCCGCTGTATCCCCCTCTGTGTCCCGCTGTGACCCGTTTTGTCCCGCTGTGTCCCCGCTGTGTCCCCCGCTGTGTCCCCGCTATGTTCCGCTGTATCCCGTGGTGTCTGACTTTGTGCCCCGCTGTGTCCCCCGCTGTGTCCCCGCTGTGTCCCGCTCGGTACCCACTGTGTCCCGCTGTGTCCCGCTGTGTTCACCGCTGTGTCTGGTTGTGTTTCCCGCTGTGTCCCGCTGTGTATTGCTGTGTATCGGCTGTGTCCCGCTGTGTACCGATGTGTCCCCGCTGTGTCCCCGCTGTGTCTCCCTGCTGTCCCCCGCTGTGTCCCCACTGTGTTCCGCTGTGTCCCCGCTGTGTCCCCGCTGTGTCTCCCTGCTGTCCCCCGCTGTGTCCCAGCTGTGTCCCGCTGTGTCCCCGTTGTTCCCCGGTTTGTCCCCACTGTCCCCCGCTGTGTCCCTCGCTGTGTACCTCTGTGTCTCGCTCTGTCCTCGCTTTGTTCCTCGATGTTCCGCTGTGGCCCCGCTGTGTCTCTGCTGTGTTCCACTCTCTCCCGCTGTGTGCAGCTCTGTGTCCCCCGCTGTGTCCATCGCTGTGTCCCCCTGTATCCCGGTTTGTCCCGCATTGTCCCCTGCTATGTCCCACTGTTTCCCACTGTGCCCCTGCAGTGTCCCTGCTGTGTCCCGCTGTGTACCCCGCTGTGTCCCACTGTGTCCCGCTGTGTGCCCCCTTTGTTCCCCTCTGTGTCCTGCTGTGTCCCCGCTGTGTCCCGCTGTGTCACGCAAGTGTACCCTGCAGTGTCCTGCTGTGTCCCCCGATGTGTCCCACTGAGTCCTG
>NW_012319290.1:0-1793 GCF_000151885.1 Dipodomys ordii
CCCCCCGCCTCGGGCCCCTAGTTTAGATCGCTGAACCAAAGTGTCTCCACTGCACGTTCGGCTCTGGCAAATATCAGATAGGATTACAGTGATGAGGAGAGAGAAGCGGCCGCCATGGATTGACTGTAGGGCCCAGAGGACAGAATGCCAGCCCAGGCCCATTCATAGATCAAGCCAGGGAAATGTTTTTTGTTTTTGTTTTTGATTTGCGGTCTCTCTCCACACCCCGTGTGTTTGTCTGTCTTGTGTCTCTGTGCGATAGGGGTTTGCCATTCATGACCTGTGTGGGCAGGGATGATGGGGCGTGTGTGTGTGTGTGTGTGTGTGTGTGTGTGTGTGTGTGTGTGTGTGTGTGTGTGTGTGTGTGTGTGTGTGTGTGTGCGCGCGTGCGTGCGCGGGAGGGGGAGGTGTTCCTTCCTCACAAGACCTTCCTAAGTGTCGGTTCGGTCTGGAATCGATCTTGGGCCTGACGTTGTTTTTCCTTGTTTTGGGGTGCCACCTACTGGACACCGTGTGGAGTGACAGGGAGTGATTCGGGGCTGATGGCGGAAGTTGGCGACTCCCCCGAGAGTCCGCTCGCGAGAGTCTCGTGGACTCTCGCGAGAGTCGCGATGAGGTATCGCCGGCTCTCTTCTGCGGCTTTATGTACAACAAAACAAAATGAAACAACAGCAAACAAGGAACTTTTCTTGAAGGGAGGGCCGAGCGGAGGGGGAGGGGGGCCCGCAGGGGGTGTTTCTTTTCGTTATTTTCTGTCCCAGTTTATTTACGGTTGTAATTTATATACAGTAACACAAATGTCTTTACGTCAGTATTATGGAAAAGGGTCCCACGGCTGCAGTGGGTGAAAGATTGAGACGGGAACATTTCTAAAGGAGTGGCAAGAAAATGGAAAACAGGCAATGCAATAGTTAAGGGAGAGTTATAAATATCAAGTGCTGCCCTAGGTGAAATTTCATGCAAATGTCCTCACCCACTCAGGTAAACTTTTTATATAGGTATCAGAATAAAATTTCTTGAACTATATAGACTTTTATTCACTTGATTTCCCTTAAGTAAATTAAAATAACTGGCTGTTGACAGGGCACGTCTGGATATTTCTATCGGTCCCATAGAGATAATCTGTTACATTTTAGGACATGGTAGATTATATCTGCTATTTCCCCAAATGGACTTTACAAAAGCCATCTGTGGCCCCAAAGATGTTTCTGGAGCTCTCATCATGTGTGACTAAATAGGCCTCAGTGAATTAAGCTGAGAAAGCTGCAAAACAAAGCAGATCACTTCAGTTATGGAATATTAAGAGAATAAAAGTAGCTTTATACCACTGGATCTTTAGTGAGAAGATAGAATAAAAAGAAGATAAAAATATTGGAGGATGCAATATAAGCCAATTGAAACGTATCTAACCGATGATCTGGCTTCGAAGCGGCTACTGAGTAGCGTGGTCCTAGACCATCGTGTCCAGGAGGATACACCCGTGTGTTTTGAAAGATCCTCAAGCCAATATACTTGTCATCGTGACCGAAAGCGTTAGGACAGGTGCGTTTCCGTCCTCCTAATTCCAGGTTTAATCCTCACACGTCCGGTTGTTATCATACGTTCACAGTCGTGCCACTTATGGATATGATGTCTTATGTCTTCTCGGCAATATCTTAAATGCTCAGAGAAGTGACACCTTCTGACGAGAGGAGAGTATGTGTGTCACACACACGGGGACGCACACACTCTGTTTGCCACGGAGTGCTGTGTAGGTTACCATGTCCAGTTATACTTTAGGTCTAGCATGCATG
>NW_012319291.1:0-1793 GCF_000151885.1 Dipodomys ordii
TCCCAGACAGTGTGCCCAATGTATCAAGTTATGTCACACTGTGTCCGGGGAGGGTCACACTTTGTCCCCCGCTGATTCCCCCGAAGAATCCTCCGATGAGTCCCCTCCATATGGACGCTGTGTCCCGCTGTGTCCCGCTATGTCCACGCTAAGTTACCCAAAGTGTCACCGGATATGTCCCCCAAAGAGTCCTCGCAATGTCCCCCGCTGTGTCCCGCTGTGTCCTTGCTGTGTCCCCCACTGTGTCCCGCTGTGTCCCGCTGTGTCCCTGCTGTGACCCTCTCTGTCCCCGCTGTATTGACGCTGTGTCCCGCTGTGTCCCGCTGCGTCCGCGCTGTGTTTCCGGCTGTGTCCCGCTGTGTACCCCTCTGTGTCCCCTGCTGTGTCCCGCTGTGTCCGCTCTCTGTCCCCTGCTGTCCCCCGCTGTGTCCCCCGCTGTGTCTCACTGTGTCGCCCGCTTTGTCCCGCTGTGCCCCTGCAGTGTCCCCGCTGTGTCCCACTCTGTTCCGTGTTGTCCCGTTTTGTCCCCCGCTGTGAACTCGCAGTGTTTCCCGCTGTGTCCCGCTGTGTCCTCACGGTGTTCCCCGCTGTGTCCCGCTGTGTCCCCTGTTGTGTCCACCGCTGTGTCCCGCTGTGTCCTCGCTGGGTCCCCCGCTGTGTCCCGCTGTGTCCCCCACTGTGTCCCGCTGTGTCCGACTGTGTCCCCGCTGTGTCCCGCTGTGTCCCCGCTGTGTCCCGCTGTGTACCCCGCTGTGTCCAGCTGTGTCCTTTTGTGTCACGCTGTTTCCCAGCTGTGTCCCTGCTGTGTCCCTCTGTGTACCCCGCTGTGTCCAGCTTTGTCCCCGCTGTGTCTCGCCTTGTCCCACGCTCTGTCCCACACTGTGTCCCAAAGTGTCCCCCGCTGTGTCCCGCAGTGTCCCCCGCTGTGTCCCACTGTGTCCCCCGCTGAGTCCCCGCTGTGTCCCGCTGTTTCCTCGCTGTGTCCCCTGCTGTTTCCCTCTCTGTCCCTCGCTGTGTCTCACGCTTTGTCCCCGCTGTGTCCCACTGTGTCCCGCTGTGTCCCGCTGTGCCCCCACTCTGTCCCGTTGTGTCCACAGTGTGTACCACGCTGTGTAACGCTGCCTCCCCACTGTATCGACGCTGTGTCCCGTTGTGTCCCGCTGTGTCCTCGCTGTGTTCCCCACTGTGTCCCGCTGTGTCCCCCACTGTGTTCCCCGCTGTGTCCTCGCTGTGTCCCCTGTTGTGTCCCGCTCTGTCCTCACTGGGTAGCCCACTCTGTCCCGCTGTGTCCCCCGCTGTCCCCCGCTGTAGCCCGCTGTGTCCCGCTGTGTCCCCCGCTTTATCTTCCTGTGTCCCGCAGTGTCCCCGCTGTGTCCCGCTGTGTAACACTGTGTCCCGTGGTGTCCCACTTTGTCTCACGCTGTGTCCCACTTTGTCCCACGCTGTGTCCCCAGCTGCGTCCCCTCTGTGTCACCGCTGTGTCCCTTCTTTGTCCTCTGCTGTCCCCCTCTGTGTCCCCCGCTGGGTCCCCCGCTGTGACACGCTGTGTCCCGCTGTGTCCCCTGCTGTGTCTCCACTGTGTGCCCCCTGTGTGCCACTGTGTACCCCGCTGTGTCCAGCTGTGTTCCCGCTGTGTCCCGCTGTGACCCGCTGTGTTCCCAGCTGTGTCCCGCTGTGTCCCCCTCTGTGTCCCCCTCTGTGTCTCGCTGTGTTCCCCGCTGTGTCCCGCTGTGTCCCGCTGTGTCCCCCGCTGTGTCCCTGCTGTGTCCCCGCTGTGTCCTGCTGTATACTGC
>NW_012319292.1:0-1793 GCF_000151885.1 Dipodomys ordii
TCATGTTTATCTTGCTCACAGATTACATTCTTTTTTATGGTATGATGGAGTAATACATTTATATTCTTAAGCATTTAAGTTACAGTTGTTTGTTTTCATTGAGACAAACTTCTGAGAAAGAACAAATAACCTCATGCTCATTTCCAGAAATGGATGTTTATGTTATCATATTCCCTTGTACGACAATAATTCTTGGTCTGGAAAGTCAGTAACTAGAAATAGATTAAAACTTTTAACAAGACACATTTATTTGTGATGTCAGTAGGCTTTGGATTTTTAGTCTCAAAAATGTGTGTGACTATGTTTAGTCTGGCCCACTGCAGTGAGAGCACCCTTCTTTCTAAGATATTAACAAGTGAATGGATTGCCTGACACACTTTTGGAGTTTTTTTTTCTTGCATACTATTAAACATTTCCTTAGAGGAAAAAAATATTACACTATTTCTGCTCTTAATAGAGTCCATTATATTTCAGTTAATTCATCTGTAAGCATTAGTAAACAACCCAGTGTATTTGCTTCTGGATTTAGTGGAGCATTGTAGCTGCCACAAATGAGGGAAACCATGCAGCCTGTGTTCTCTGAGTCTGGATTACTTCCCGTAATATAATACTTTCCCAGTCTTTCCACTTTGTTACAAAGAGTATTCTATCATGTTCTCCGATGGGTGAGTGGGATTTCTGTGTGTGTGTGTGTGTGTAACCTCATACATATATAACACATTGTATCAATCCATTCATCATTTAAGGTTTTTCTATTTATTGGAAAGTGAGAGACATGAGCCTTATCACCCTGTTTGTGGGCAGAGACATGAGCTCTTGGGGCAAAAGTCCTGAGCCTTGCTGTCCATTTTTTATGGCTTTAAGTGGCAACAGCCGAACAACTATTAATTTATTCATTTTTGTAAGTTCTGGGGCCTGAACTCAGTGCCAGTGCACACTAACACTTGAGCCACAGAAAAACTTCTGGCTTTTTTCTGGGTATGTGGTTACTGAGGAATCGATCCCACGGCCTCATGCACACTAGTCAAGCACTTTATCACTGGGCCACCTTCCCAGCCTAAGGTTTTATTTTTTAAACTAACATGTAAAAGAACCAACTAAGGGAAAAAAACAAATTGTTTAAATAGGGATACAGATGTACAAGATGTTTTGTCGAAAAACGAACTTTACAACTTTGGCTGGGGGGTGGTGAAGGGGAAGAGGAGGGGATGGGAAATAAAATAAACAACAACAAAAAAAACCTGAAGGAAAAAAAGAACCAACTACATGAACAACTGTATTACAGGAAGCAAGCTCCTTGATTAGAACCATGACATCCTTGGCCAGAAACCTCGGACATCAGGCCTTTTCCATATATCTCCTGTGCAGTGAGCTTCCATCCACTGATCAACATTTCATTGGCCTGAAAGAAAGCAAAGTGATGTGATGTGAAACATGATGCAAGCAGACAGAGGGGGCCTCATTCCTCTATGTCAACATTGAGGATGGGTACTCACAAACCCCCGATCCTAGGGGGAGGGTGCTAGTAGACACCAAGTATGAATTGTGTGGGGTCATGATCCAATGGGCAGAAGGGCTGGGTGATTAAGAGAAAGACATAACCTCATTGATAATCACATGGACTCCAAAATATGAACTAAAAAAGGTCTACTTTGGTTTGAGGTTATTATTTTAACTTCCTTTATCTGCACTCTGTCCTCTAAAGCCAGCTCCCATGTGTGAACTCTTCATATGCAAGACAATGAGCCATTAGTAATGCCAAGTAATTGTTAATCTTATGGAAGTGAGCCAGG
>NW_012319293.1:0-1793 GCF_000151885.1 Dipodomys ordii
CGGGGGACATAGCAGACACAGCAGGACACAGCGAGGACACAGCGGGACCCAGCGGGACCCAGCGTCGATACAGCGGGGATACAGCGTTACACAGTGTGGTACAAATCTGTGGACACAAGGGGACACAGTGGGGGCACAGCGGGACAGAGCGGGACACAGTGGGACACAGCTAGGACAAATCGTGAGACACAGAGGGGGACAGAGCGGAGACAGCGGGGGACACAGCGAGGACACAGCAGGACACAGCGGGACACAGCAGGGACAGAGCGGGACACAGTGGGACCCAGCAGGACACAGCAGGGTACAAAGCGGGACACATTGGGGGACCCAGCGAGGACACAGTGGGACACAGCGGGGGACACAGTGAGGACACAGCGGGGGACACTGCGGGACACAGCGGGGAACACAGCGAGGACACAGCGGGACACAGTGGGACACAGCGTCGATACAGCGGGGACACAGCGTTACACAGCGTGGTACACAGCTGTGGACACAACGGGACACAGTGGGGGCACAGCGGGAAACAGCGGAACACAGTGGGACACAGCTGGGACAAAGCGTGAGACACAGCGGGGGACAGAGCGGGAGACAGCGGGGGACACAGCGAGGACACAGTGGGACACAGCGGGACACAGCGTCGATACAGCGGGGACACAGTGGGCCACAGCGGGGTACACAGCTGGGGACACAACGGGGCACATCGGGGGACACAGCAAGGACTCAGCGGAACACGGCGTGGGACACAGTGAGGACACAGGGGGACACAGGGGGACACAGAGGGACACAGCAGGAACAAAGCAGTAGACACAGCGGGACACAGCAGGGGACACAGCGGGACACAGAGGGGGACACAGGGAGGACAGAGCGGGACAAGGCGGAGACACAGCGGGAACTCAGCGGGGGACACCGCAGGGGACAAAGCGGGACACCACGGGACACAGCGGGACACAGCGGGGACAAGGGGGAGACAGAGCGGGACACAGCGAGGACACAGCGGGACACAGCGGGGGACACAGCAGGACACAGCGGGGGACACAGCGAGGACACAGCGGGACACAGCGGGGGACACAGCGAGGACACAGCGGGGGACACAGCGGGGGACACTGCGGGACACAGCAGGGAACACAGCGAGGACACAGCGAGACCCAGCGGGACACAGCGTCGATACAGCTGGGATACAGCGTTACACAGTGTGGTACACATCTGTGGACACAATGGGACACAGTGGGGGCACAGCGGAACACAGCGGGACACAGTGGGACAAAGCAAGGACAAATCGTGAGACACAGCGAGGGACAGAGCGGGAGACAGCGGGGGACACAGCGACGACACAGCAGGGCACAGCGGGACACAGCAGGGACAGAGCGGGACACAGCGGGACACAGCAGGGGACACAGCGGGACACAGCGGGGACGCAGCGAGGACACAGCGAGACAAAGCGGGACAAAGCAGGGGACACAGCGGTGAAACAGCTGGACACAACGGAGTACATAGCGGGACACAGCACGCACACAGGGGGACACAGCGGGACACAGCGGGACACAGCAGGGACAGAGCGGGACACAGCGGGACACAGTGGGACACAGCGGGGGACCCAGCGGGACCCAGCGGGGGACCCAGTGAGGACACAGCGGGACACAGCTGGGGACACAGCGAGGACACAGCGGGGGACACAGCGGGGGACACAGCGGGACACAGCGAGGAACAGCGAAGATACAGCGGGGACACAGCGTTACACAGCGTGGTACACAGCTGTGGATACAACGGGACACAGTGTGGGCACAGCGGTACAC
>NW_012319294.1:0-1793 GCF_000151885.1 Dipodomys ordii
AGCTGCAGCAGCAGTACCTGTAGCTGCAGCTGCTGCAGCTGAAGCGGTAGATGCAGCTGCAGCAGCAGCAGAAGCAGAAGATGGTGGAGAAGAAGAAGTAGAAGAAGTAGAAGTAGCAGTAGCAGCAGAAGCAGCAGCAGCAGAAGAAGAAGAAGCAGTAGAAGAAGAAGAAGAAGAAGCAGAAGAAGAAGAAGAAGAAGAAGAAGAAGAAGAAGAAAAAGAAGAAGAAAAAGAAGAAGAAGAAGAAGAAGAAGAAGAAGAAGAAGAAGAAGAAGAAGAAGAAGAAGAAGAAGAAGAAGAAGAAGAAGAAGAAGAAGAAGGAGAAGGAGAAGGAGAAGGAGAAGGAGAGGGAGAAGCAGGAGAAAAAGAAGGAGAAGGAGAAAGAGATGGATTAGGAGTAGGAGAAGCAGAAGGCTAAGCAGAAGGGGAAGAAGAAGGAGAATCAGAAGGAGAAGCGGAAGAAGCAGAAGCATGGGAAGCAGACGAAGAAGCAGAATGAGAAGCAGAAGAAGGAGAAATTGAAGCAGAAGCAGAAGGAGAAGCAGAAGGAGAAGGAGAAGCAGAAGAAGGAGAAGGAGAAGCAGAAGAATAATAAGCAGAAGCAGAAATAGAAGCAGAAGCAGAAGCATAAGAAGAAGAAGAAGAAGAAGAAGAAGAAGAAGAAGAAGAAGAAGAAGAAGAAGAAGAAGAAGAAGAAGAAGAAGAAGAAGAAGAAGAAGAAGAAGAAGAAGAAGAAGGAGAAGGAGAAGGAGAAGGAGAAGGAGAAGGAGAAGCAGAGAGAGAAGCAGGAGAAAAAGAAGGAAAAGGAAAAAGCGAAGGATTAGGAGTAGGAGAAGCAGAAGGATAAGCAGAAGCAGAAGGAGAAGAAGAAGAAGCAGAAGGAGAAACAGAAGAAGCAGAAGCATGAGAAACAGAAGAAGCAGAAGCAGAAGAAAAAGAATAAGCAAAAGAAGCAGAAGGAGTGGAAGAAATAGAAGAAGGAGAAGGAGTAGCAGAAAGAGAAGCAGAAGCAGAAGAAGCAGGAGAAGCAGAAGCAGAAGAAACAGAAGAAGGAGAAGAGCAGAAGCAGAAGAAGAAGTAGAAACAGAAGCAGAAGGAGAAGGAGAAAGAGTAGAAGGAGAAGCAGAAGAAGCTGAAGCAGGAGAAGCAGAAGAAGAAGCAAAAGGAGAAGGAGAAGCAGGAGAAGCAGAAGCAGAAGAGGAAGAAGAAGAAGAAGAAGAAGAAGAAGAAGAAGAAGAAGAAGAAGAAGAAGAAGAAGAAGAAGAAGAAGAAGAAGAAGAAGAAGCAAAAGGAGAAGAAGGAGCAAAATGAGAAGGAGAAGCAGAAGCATAAGAGGAAGAAGCAGGAGGAGAACAGAAGGAGAAGCAGAAAGAGAAGCAGGAGAAGCAGAAGCAGAAGAAAAAGAAGAAGCATGAGAAGCAGAAGCAGAGGGAGAAGGAGAAGGTGTAGAAGAAGAAGGAGAAGCAGAAGGAAAAGCAGAAGAACGAGAAGGAGAAGGAGAAACAGAAGAAGAAGCAGAAGGAGAGGCAGAGTGAGAAGCCGAAGGAGAAGCAGGAAAAGCACAAGAAGCAGAAGCAAAAGGTGAACCAAAAGAAGCAGGAGAAGCAAAAGCAGAAGAAGAAGCATAAGAACAAGCACAAGCAGAAGGAGATGCAGAAGGAGAAGCAGGAGAAGCAGAAGAAGCAGAAGCTGAAGGAGAAGCAGAAATAGCAGAAGGAGAAGGAGGAGAAGCAGAAGCAGAAGCAGAAGCAGAAGCAGAATGAGTAGCAGAAAGAGAAGCAGGAGAAGCACAA
>NW_012319295.1:0-1793 GCF_000151885.1 Dipodomys ordii
GAAGCAGAAGGAGAAGCATAAAGAGAAACAGAAGGAGAAGCAGGAGAAGCATTAAGCAGGAGAAGCAGAATCAGAAGAAATAGAAGGAGAAGAAGCAGAAGCAGAAAGAGAAGCCGAAACAGAAGGAGAAGCAGAAATTGAAGCAGAAGAAGCCGAAGAAGCAAAAGCAGAACCTAAAGCAGAAGGAGAAGCAGGAGAAGCAGAAGAAGCAGAATCTTGAGAAGAAGAAGGAGAAGCTGAAGGAGAAGCAGAAGCAGAAAGAGAAGCAAAAGCAGAAGGAGAAGCAGAAGAAACAGAAGAAGCAGAATCAGTAGCAGAAGAAGCTGAAGATGCAGAAGCAGAAAGAGAAGCAGAAGGAATAGCAGAAGAACGAGAAGGAGAAATAGAAGGAGAAGCAGAAGGAGAAGCAGGAAAAGCAGAAGAAACAGAAGCAGACGGAGAAGCAGAAGAAGGAGAAGGCGAAGCCGGAGCAGAAGAAGAAGCAGAAGGAAAAGAACAAGCAGAAGGAGATGCAGAAGGAGAAGCAGGAAATGCAGAAGACGCAGAAGCAGAAGGAGAAGAAGAAGGAGAAGAATCAGAGTCAGAAGAAGCAGAAGCAGAAATAGAAAGAGAAGCCGACGAAGAGAAGCAGAACGAGAAGCAAGAGAAGCAGAAGAAGCAGAAACGGGAGAAGCAGAAGACGAAGAAACAGAAGAAGGAGAAGGAGCAGAACCAGAAGGAGAAGCAGAAGGAGAAGCAGAAAGAGAAGCAGGAAAAGCAGAAGAAGCAGAAGCAGGAGAAGCAGAAGGAGAAGAAACAGGAGAAGGACAAGAAGCAGAAAGAGAAGCAGTAGAAGCAGAAGAGGCAGGAAAAGCAGAAGCAGAAGAAAGAGAAGAAGAAGAAGACGAAGAAGAAGAAGAAAAAGAAGCAGCAGCATAAGGAGAAGCATAAGTTGAAGCATAAGGAGAAGTATAAGGAGAAGCAGTAGAAGCAGAAGAAGCAGAAGCAGGAGAAGCTGAAGCAGAAGAAAAAGAATAAGCAAAAGAAGCAGAAGCAGAAGCAGTGAGAGAAGCAGAAGAAGGAGAAGGAGAAAGGAGCAGCAGAAGGAGAAGAAAGAAGCAGAAAGAGAAGCAGAAAACAGAAGGAGAACAAGAAGGAGAAGCAGGAGAATCAGAAGAAGCAGAAAGAGAAGGAGAAGAAGGAGAAGCAGAAGTAGAATCAGAAGAGACAGAAGAAGAAGAAGAAGAAGAAACAGAAGCAAAAGAAACAGAAGAAGGAGAAGAGCAGAAGCAGAAGCAGAAGGAGAAGCAGAAGCAGAAGGAGAAGCAGAAAGAGAAGCAGGAGAAGCAGAAAAAGCAGGAGAAGCAGAAGCAGAAGAAACAGGAGAAGCCGAAGAAGCAGAAGCAGAATCTGAAGCAGAAGGAGAAACAGAAGATTCACAATCTGAAGAAGAAGCAGAAGAAACAGAAATAGTAGAATAAGCAGAAGCAGAAGCACCAGGACAAGCAGAAGAACAAGAAGGAGAAGGCGAAAGAGAAGGATTAGGAGTAGGAGAAGCAAAAGGATAAGCAGAAGCAGAAAGAGACGCAGAAGGAGAAGCAGCACGAGAAGTAGGAGAAGCAGGAGAAGCAGAAGCAAGAGAAGCAGAAGAAACAGAAGACGCAGAAGCAGAATGAGAAGCAGAAGGAGAAATTGAAGCAGAAGGAGAAGGAGAAGCAGAAGGAGAAGCAGAAGAAGGAGAAGGAGAAGGAGAAGCAGAAAGAGAAGCAGAAAGAGAAGCACAACCAGAAGCAGGAGAAGCAGAAGCAGGAGAA
>NW_012319296.1:0-1793 GCF_000151885.1 Dipodomys ordii
CAGCGGGCCACCACAGGACAGAGCAGGACAAAGCTGGACACAGCGGTGACACTGGGGGGACACAGCGGGACACAGCGGGGGACACAGCAGGACACAGCGGGACACAGCGGGGACACAGCGGGGGACACAGCGAGACACAGCAGGGGAAACAGCGGGACACAGCAGGGGACACAGGGAGGACAGAGCGGGACACAGCGAGGACACACGGGGACCCACCTGGGGACACAGCGGGGGACAAAGCGGGACAGCATGGTTCACAGCGGGACACAGCGGGGACACCGTGGGGACACAGCGGGACACAGCGGGGACACAGCGGGACACAGCTGTGGACATATCAGGGGACTGCGGGGGACAGAGAAAGGACACAGCGGGACAAAGCGGGGACATAGCTGGACACAGCGGTGTGCACAGTGGGACACAGCGGACACACAGCGGGGACACAGCAGGACACAGCGGGACACAGCAGGGACAGATCGGGACACAGCGTGACAAAGTAGGACAAAGCGAGGGACACATCGGCGGACAAAGCAGGACACCACAGGACACAGCGGGGCACAGCGGGACACAGCAGGGAAACTGCGGGGACCCAGCGCAACACAGCGGGTGACACAGCGGGACACAGCGGGACACAGTGGGGGACACAGCGCGACACAGAGGGGGACAGATCTAGGGACACATCGGGACACAGCGGTGACACAGCTGGACACAGCGGGGTACACATCGGGACACAGCAGGGACACAGCAGGGGAAACAGCAGGACACAACGGGACACAGCGGGGACAAAGCGGAGGACCAGGGGGAGATATAGCGGGACACAGTGGGGGACAAATTGAGGATAAAGCAGGACACAGTGGGGACACAGCAAGACTCAGCGGGGGACACAGCGGGGACAATTTGGAGACACAGCGGGAGACAGCGGGGGACACAACGGGACACAGCGTGGGACACAGCGGGACACAGCGGGGGACACAGTGGGGGATACAGCGGGACACAGCGGGAGACACGGGGGTACAAAGCGGGACACAGCGGGGGACACAGCGACGACAAAGCGGGACACAGCGGGGACACAGTGGGACTCAGCACGGTCACAGCGGGACACAGCAGGACACAGCGGGACACAGCGTGGACACAGCAGAGGACACAGCGTGACACAGTGGGGGACACAGCAGGACACAGACGGGGACACTTGGGGGACAAAGCGGGACACAGCGGGGGACACAGCAAGGACACAGCGGGACACATCGGGGACACAGCGGAGACACAGCAGGGGACACAGTGGGACAGAGCAGGGGACACAGCAGGGGACACAGAGGGACACAGCGGGACACAGCGGGGGACACAGTGAGGACACATTGGGACACAGCGGGGACACAGCGGGACACAGCGGGACACAGTGGGGACAGAGCGGGACACAGCGGGACAGATGGGCACAGCGGGGTACACAGAGGGACACACAGGGGACATAGCGAGGACACAGCCGGACACAGCGGCGGACACAGCGACGACACAGCGGGACACAGCGGGGGACACAGCGGGACACAGAGCTGGACACAGCGGGGACACAGCAGTGGACACAGCGGGACACAGCGGGACACAGCGGGACACAGCAGGGGACACAGTGGGACATAGCAGGGGACACAGCAGGGTACACAGAGGGACACAGCGGCACACAGCGGGGGACAAAGCAGGACACTGCGTGAGACACAGCGAGGACACAGCGGTACACAGCGGAACACAGCGGGACACAGTAGGGACACAGCAGGGGACACAGCGGAGGACACAGCGGGACACAG
>NW_012319297.1:0-1793 GCF_000151885.1 Dipodomys ordii
AGAAGAAGAAACTGATGAAGGTGAAGGTAGTAGTAGGTGAAGCAGAAGCAGATGGTGAAGCAGAGAGAGAAGTAGAAGAAATCAGTAGCAGGAGAAGCATTAGCTGAAGATACAGAAGAAGCTCTAGTTCCAGAAGTGAGTACCTGAAGCAGAAGGATAAGCTGAAGCAGCAGAAGCTGGTAATGGAGAAGCAGTAGAATCAGAACATGCAGAAGAAGCAGAAGCAGAACGAGAAGCAGAAGAAGAAGAAGGAGAAAGAGAAGGATTAGGAGTAGGAGGAGCAGAATAAGAAGCAGAAAGAGAAGCAGAAGGAGAAGCAGAAGGAGAAACAGAAGAAGTAGAAGCAGGAGAAGCAGAAGCAGAAGAAGAATGAGAAGCACAAGAAGGAGAAATTGAAGGAGAAGGAGAATGAGACGGAGAAGCAGAAGGAGAAGTAGGAGAAGCAGAAGAAGAAGAAGCAGGAGAAGCAGAAGCAGAAGAAACAGAAGAAGGAGAAGAGCCGAAGCAGAAGCAGAAGGAGAAGCAGAAGGAGAAGCAGAAGAAGCAGAAGCTGAAGCAGAAGAAGAAGAAACAGAAAAAGCAGAAGAAGCAGAAGAAGAAGCAGCAGGAAAAGCAGAAGAAGAAGAAGGAGAAAGAGAAGGATTAGGCATAGGAGAAACAGAAGGATAAGCAGAAGCAGAAAGAGAAGGAGAAGCAGAAGCAGGAGAAGCAGAAGGAGCCGAAGCAGGAGAAGCAGAAGCATAATGAAAGGCAGAAGAAGGAGAAATTGAAACAGAAGAAGATGCAGAAGGAGAAGCAGAAGCAGAAGCAGTAGTAGAAGCAGAAGAAGGAGAAGCAGAAGGAGAAGCATAAAGAAGAAACAGAAGGAGAAGCAGGAGAAGCAGAAGCAGGAGAAGCAGAATCAGAAGAAATAGAAGAAGGAGAAGAAGCAGAAGCAGAAAGAGAAGCAGAAACAGAAGGAGAAGCAGAAATAGAAGCAGAAGAAGCCGAAGAAGCAAAAGGAGAACCTGAAGCAGAAGGAGAAGCTGGAGAAGCAGAAGAAGAAGAATCTGGAGTAGAAGGAGAACCTGAAGGAGAAGCAGCAGCAGAAAGAGAAGCAAAAGCAGAAGGAGAAGCAGAAGAAACAGAAGAAGCAGAAGCAGTAGCAGAAGAAGCTGAAGATGCAGAAGCAGAAAGAGAAGCAGAAAGAACAGCAGAAGAACGAGAAGGAGAAACAGAAGGAGAAGCAGAAGTAGAATCAGAAGGAGAAGCAGAAGAAGCAAAAGGAGAAGCAGAAGAAGAAACAGAAGCAGAAGAAGCAGCAGAAGGAGAAGCAGAAGCAGAAGAAGATGCATAAGGAGAAGCAGGAGAAGCAGAAGAAGCAGAAGCAGAAGGAGAAGCAGAAGTAGGAGAAGGAGAAGGAGAAGGAAGGGCACCAGAATCAATAGGAGAAGCAGAAGGAGAAGCAGAAGCAGAATGAGAAGCAGAAAGAGAAGCAGTAGAAGCAGAAGAAGCAGGAAAAGCAGAAGCAGAAGAAACAGAAGAAGAAGAAGAAGAAGAAGAAGAAGAAGAAGAAGAAGAAGAAGAAGAAGAAGAAGAAGAAGAAGACGAAGAAGAAGAAGACAAAGAAGAAGAAGAAGAAGAAGAAGAAGAAGAAGAAGAAGAAGAAGAAGAAGAAGAAGAAGAAGAAGAAGCATAAGGAGAAGCATAAGGAGAAGCATAAGGAGAAGCATAAGGAGAAGCATAAGGAGAAGCAGTAGATGCAGGAGAAGCAGAAGAAATAGAATAAGCAAAACAAGCAGAAGCAGTGGGAG
>NW_012319298.1:0-1793 GCF_000151885.1 Dipodomys ordii
TCAGCAGGTTCCGTGGAGGGCCCCCGGACGTGGGCCTCCGGGTGTGGCGCAGGGGCCCTAGGCCACGCAGAGGGCCCGCTCCTCCTGCCCTGCTCCAGCGGGGTGAGGACCCAGACCTGCCTGAGGCCGCACGGGTGGCGTGGAGAATCAGCACCGCGTTTTCTGGCCTGGAATCCCTGAGGGCTTCGGGCGAGCCGTGGGTTCATTGGCATCGATGCCGTTTCTGTCAGGCTTTGATGATGGCCAGAGGCCAGCAGGAAAGTCATCTGGAACTGAGTTAGAGACAGCCCGTGGAGAGGAAGGATGCGCAGCCGGCCCTGGGCAGCCCGCTCCCTCCCGCTCCCCACATCCCAGGCGGGGGCCCAGCCGGTGCAGCACAGGGTCCTCACTGGATCCCCAGGGCCCTGACACAGCACACCTGTGCTGGTTCAGTGACATCTGAGCCATCTCTGGCCACAGTGCCCCAGGAAAGACCACGGAGTGGAGTGGCCGTGAGGTGAGAGTAGAGAGGGCGGGGTGGGGGTGGGGGGCAAGCTCTGGGTGGGGGTGGGGGGCGAGCTCTGGGCGGGGGTGGGGGGCGAGCCCTGGGTGAGGTGGGGGGCGAGCCCTGGGTGAGGTGGGGGGCGAGCTCTGAGCGGGGGTGGGGGGCGAGCTCTGGGTGGGGGTGGGGGGCGAGCTCTGGGTGAGGTGGGGGGCGAGCTCTGGGCGGGGGTGGGGGGCGAGCCCTGGGTGAGGTGGGGGCGAGCCCTGGGTGAGGTGGGGGGCGAGCTCTGGGCGGGGGTGGGGGGCGAGCTCTGGGTGGGGGTGGGGGGCGAGCTCTGGGCGGGGGTGGGGGGCAAGCTCTGGGCGGGGGTGGGGGGCGAGCTCTGGGCGGGGGTGGGGGACGAGCTCTGGGTGAGGTGGGGGGCGAGCTCTGGGCGGGGGTGGGGGGCGAGCTCTGGGCGGGGCTGGGGGGTGAGCTCTGGCTTGAGGTGGAGTAATTTGGGAGTGGAGTCTATGGGATCTTTAAATACAAGATCATGTCATCTGCAAAGAGGGAGAGTTTTACTTCATATTTCCCTATTTGGATCCCCTTTATATTTGCATCTTGTCTTATTGATGTAGCTAGGCATTCTAATACTAGATTGAAGAGAAGTGGAGAGAGTGGACATCCTTGTCTCATTCCTGAGTTAAGAGGAAATGGCTTTAGTTTTTCACCATTAAGTATAATGCTGGCTATAGGTTTCCCATATACAGCCTTTATTGTATTGAGGACTGTTCCATGGATTCCTAATTTTTCCAGAACCTTCATCATAAAGGATTGTTAGATCTTGTCAAAAGCTTTTTCTGCATCTGTTGAGATAACCATGTGGTTCTTATCCTTACTCCTGTTGATGTGATGAATTATATTAATTGATTTGCATATAGTGAACCAGCTTTGCATCCCTGAAATGAATCCTGTTTGATCATGGTGTATGATTTTTTTGGATGAATTGTTGAAGTCGATTGGCCAAAATTTTGTTGAGAAGTTTTGCATCAATGTTCATCAAAGAAATGGGTCTATGGTTCTCTTTCTTTGATGAGTCCCTACCTGGTTTTGGGATGAGGGTTATCATGGCTTCATAGAATGAGTTTGGTAGTGAACTTTCTCTTTCAATTTCTTTGAAGAGTTGGAGGAGTATTGGTGTGAGCTCTGCTTTGAAGGCTTTGTAGAATTCTGCTGTAAAACCATCTGGTCCTGGGCTTTTCTTAGATGGTAGATCTCTTATTGCTGTTTCTATTTCAATGCTTGATATGGGCCTGTAAGCTGGTGA
>NW_012319299.1:0-1793 GCF_000151885.1 Dipodomys ordii
GTGTCCTGGCTGTGTCCCCCTTGTCTCCAGCTCTGTCCCCCGCTGTGTCTCACGCTTTGTCCCCGCCGTGTCCCACTGTGTCCCGCTGTGTCCCGCTGTCCCCCCCTGTGTCCCGTTGTGTCCACAGCTGTGTACCACGCTGTGTAACGCTGTGTGCCCACTGTATCGACGCTGTGTCCCGCTGTGTCCTGCTATGTCCTCGCTGGGTCTCCTGCTGGGTCCCGCTGGGTCCCCCGCTGTGTCCCGCTGTGTCCCGCTGTGTCCTCGCTGTGTCCCCCGCTGTGTCCCGTTGTGTTCCTAGCTGTGTACCCCGTTGTGTCCTGCTGTATCGACTCTGTGTCTCACTGGGTCCCGCTGTTTCCTTCCTGTGTTCCCCGTTGTGTCTCGCTGTGTCCCCGCTGTATCGAAGCTGTGTCCCCTCTGTGTGCCCGCTGTGTCCCGCTGTGTACCCGGCTGTGTCCAGCTGTGTCACCGCTGTGTCTCGCTGTGGCCACTCTCTCTCTCCGCTGTCCCCCGCTGTGTCCCCCGCTCTGGCCCGCTGTGTCCCACTTTGTCCCCCGCTTTGTCCTGCTGTGTCCCACAGTGTCTCCGCTGTGTCCCGCTGTGTTACACTGTGTCCCGTGTTGTCCCACTTTGTCCCACGCTGTGTCCCCCGCTGAGTCCCCTCTGTGTCGCCGCTGTGTCCCCCTGTGTCCTCGCTGTGTCCCCCGCTGTCTCCGGCTTTGTCTCCCGCTGTGTTCCGCTGTGTCCCGCTGTGTTCCCGCTGTGTCCCAAGCTGTGTCCCGCTGTGTCCCGCTGTGTCCTCGCTGTGTCCCCAGCTGTGTACCCCACTGTGTCCCACTGTGTCCCGGCTGTATCGATGCTAGGTCCCGCTGGGTCCCGCTGTGTCATCCCTGTGTCCCCCGCTGTGTCCCGCTGTGTCCCCCGCTGTGTCTCTGCTGTGTCCCCGCTGTGTCCCGCTTTGTCCCACTGTGTGCAGCTGTGTCCCCCGCTGAATCCCGCTGTGTCCCAATGTGTCCCAATGTGTCCTCGCTCTGTCCCCTGCTGTGTCCTGCTGTGTCCCCCTCTGTGTCCAACCGTGTCCCCGCAAGGTCACTGCTGTTTCCCGCTGTGTTCCGCTGTGTTCCGTGGTGTCCCTCTTTGTCCCCCGTTGTGTCCCCCCATTGAGTCCCCGCTGTGTCACCGCTGTGTCCCGCTGTGTCCTCGCTGTGTCCCCGCTGTCTCCCGCTCTGTCCCCCGCTGTGTCTCACGCTTTGTCCCCGCTGTGTCCCACTGTGTCCCGCTGTGTCCCGCTGTGCCCCCACTGTGTCCCGTTGTGTCCAAAGCTATGTACCACGCTGTGTAACGCTGTGTGCCCGCTTATCGACGCTGTGTCCCGCTGGGTCCCGCTGGGTCCTCGCTGTGTTCCCCGCTGTGTCCCGCTGTGTCCCCCGCTGTGTCCTTGATGTGTTCCCCCCTGTGTCCCCCTGTGTCCTCGCTGGGTCCCCCGCTGGGTCCTGCTGTGTCCCCACTGTGTCCCGCTGGTTCCCGCTGTGTCCTTGCTGTGTCCCCCGCTGTGTCCTGTTGTGTCCCCAGCTGTGTAACCCGCTGTGTACCGCTGTATCGACTCTGTGTCCCACTGGGTCCCGCTGTTTCCTTCCTGTGTTCCCCGCTGTGTCTCGCTGTGTCCCCGCTGTACGACACTGTGTCCCCGCTGTGGCCCGCTGTGGCCCGCTGTATCCTCGCTGTGTCCCCCGCTGTGTCCCGTTGTGTCCCCAGCTGTGTACCCCGCTATGTCCTGCTGTGTCTACTGC
>NW_012319300.1:0-1793 GCF_000151885.1 Dipodomys ordii
AAAGAGGGGACACAAGCTTGGGAACACAGCGAGGCGCACAGCGGGGGGACACAGCGGGGGACACAGCGGGGGACACTGCGGGACACAGCGGGGAACACAGCGAGGACACATTGGACCCAGCGGGACACAGCGTCGATACAGCGGAGATACAGCATTACACAGCGTGACACACATCTGTGGACACAACGGGACACAGTGGGGGCACAGCGGAACACAGTGGGACACAGGGAGGACAAATCGTGAGACGTAGCGGGGGACAGAGCGGGAGATAGCCGGGGACACAGCGAGGACACAGCAGGACACAGCAGGGACAGAGCGGGACACGGAGGGGGACCCAGCGAGGACACAGCGGGACACAGCGGGGAACACAGCGAGGCCACAACGGGGGACACAGCGGAGGACACTGCGGGACACAGCGGGGAACACAGCGAGGACACAGCGGGACCCAGCGGGACACAGCGTCGGTACAGCGGGGACACAGCGTTACACAGCATGGTACACAGCTGTGGACACAATGTGCCACAGTGGGGGCACAGCGGGACACAGCGGAACACAGTGGGACACAGCGGGGACAAAGCGTGAGACACAGCGGGGGACAGAGCGGGAGACAGCGGGGGACACAGCTAGGACACAGCAGGACACAGCGGGACACAGCAGGGACAGAGCGGGACACAGCGGGACACAGCGGTGGACACAGCGGGACACAGCGGTGGACACAGCGAGGACACAGCGGGACCCAGCGGGACACAGCGTCGATACAGCGGGGACAGAGGGGGCCACAGCGGGGTACACAGCTGGGGACACAACGTGGCACATCGGCGGACACAGCAAGGACTCAGCAGAACACAGCATGGGACACAGTGAGGACACAGGGGGACACAGCGGGACACAGCGGGACACAGTAGGAACAAAGCAGTAGACACAGCAGGACACATCAGGGGACACAGCGGGACACAGCGGGGGACACAGGGAGGACAGAGCGGGACACAGCGGGGACAAAGCGGGGACTCAGCGAGGGACACAGCGGGGGACAAAGCGGGACACCACGGGGCACAGCGGGACACAGCGGGGACAAGGGGGAGACAGAGCGGGACACAGCGAGGACACAGCGGGACAAAGCAGGGTACACAGCAGGGGACACAGCTGGACACAGCGGGACACAGCGGGGGACACAGCGGGACATAGCGGGGGACACAGCAAGGACAAAGCGGGACACAGCGGGGGACACAGCGAGGACACAGCGGGGGACACACCGGGGGACACAGCGGAACACAGCAGGGAACACAGCGAGGACACAGCTGGACCCAGCGGGACACAGCGTCGATACAGCGGGAATACAGCGTTACACAGTGTGGTACACATCTGTGGACACAAGGGGACACAGTGGGGGCACAGCGGGACACAGCGTGACACAGTGGGACAAAGCAAGGTCATATCGTGAGACACAGCGAGGGACAGAGCGGGAGACAGCGGGGGACACAGCGAGGACACAGCAGGGCACAGCGGGACACAGCAGGGACAGAGCGGGACACAGCAGGAAACAGCGGGATACACAGCGGGACACAGCAGGGGACCCAGTGAGGACACAGCAGGACACAGCGGTGGACACAGCGGGACACAGCGGGGGACACAGCGAGGACACAGCGGGACAGAGCAGGACACAGCGGGGGACACAGCGGTGACACAGCTGGACACAATGGAGTACATAGCGGGACCCAGCAGGACACAGCGTCGATAGAGCTGGGACACAGCGTTACACAGTATGGTACACAGCTGTGGACACAACGGGACAC
>NW_012319301.1:0-1793 GCF_000151885.1 Dipodomys ordii
CCCGCTGTGTCCTCGATGTGTTCTCCGCTGTGTCCCGCTGTGTCCCCAGCTGTGTCTCCCGCTGTGTCCCGCTGTGTCCTCGCTGGGTCCCCTGCTGTGTCCCGCTGTGACACCCGCTGTGTTCCGCTTTGTCCCGCTATGTCCCGCTGTGTCCCCGCTATGTGCCCGCTGTGTCCCGTTGTGTACTCTGTTGTGTCCAGCTGTGTCACCGTTGTGTCTCGCTTTGGCCCCTCTCTGTCTCCGCTGTCCCCCGCTGTGTCCCCCGCTGTGTCCCGCTGTGTCCCGCTGTGTCCCCCGCTTTGTCCCGCTGAGTCCCATCTGTGTCGCCGCTGTGTCCAGCTGTGTCCTCGCTGTGTCCCCGGCTGTCTGCCGCTTTGTCCCCGCTGTGTCCCTAGCTGTGTCCCGCTGTGTCCCGCTGTGTCCCCCGCTTTGTCCCGCTGAGTCCCATCTGTGTCGCCGCTGTGTCCCACTATGTTCCCGCAGTGTCCCCGCTGTGTCCCGCTGTGTCCCGCTGTGTCCTCGCTGTGTCCCCCGAGTGTCCCGTTGTGTCCCCAGCTGTGCACCCCGCTGTGTCCCGCTGTGTCCCCGCTGTAACGGCGCTGGGTCCCGCTGGGTCCCGCTATGTCCTCCCTGTGTTCCCCGCTGTGTCCCGCTGTGTCCCCCGCTGTGTCCCGCTGTGTCTCACTGTGTCCCAATGTGTCCTTGCTGTGTCCCCGGCTGTGTCCCGCTGTGCCCTCCCTGTGTCCCCCGCTGTGTTCCCCGCTGTGTACCGCTGTGTCCCCCGCAGTGTCAGCGCTGTGTCCCGCTGTGTCCTCGCTGTGTCCCCCGCTGTCTCCCGCTCTGTACCCCGCTGTGTCTCAAGCTTTGTGCCTACTGTGTCCCACTGTGTCGCGCTGTGTCCCGCTGTGTTCACAGCTGTGTACCTCGCTGTGTAACGCTCTGTCCCCGCTGTATCGACGCTGTGTGGCGCAGGGTCCCGCTGTGTCCTCGCTGTGTTCCCCGCTGTGTCCCGCTGTGTCCGCCACTGTGTCCCGCTGTGTCTACAGCTGTGTCCCCGCTGTGTTCCGCTGTGTCCTCGCTTTTTTACCCTCTGTGTCCCGCTGTGTCCCTGCTGTATCGACGCTGGGTCCCGCTGGGTCCCGCTGTGTCATCCCTGTGTCCCCCGCTGTGTCCCTGCTGTGTCCCGGCTGTGTCCCGCTGTGTACTGCTGTGTCCCCCGCTGAGTCCCGTTGTGTCCCTCTGTGTCCCCCGCTGTGTCCCCCGCTATGTCTTGCTGTGTCCCCTGCTGTGTCCCACTGTGTCCTTGCTGTGTCCCCCGTTGTGTGCCGCTGTGTCCTCGCTGTGTCCCCCGCTGTTTCCCACTGTGTCCTGCTGTGTCACGCTGTTTCCTCGCTGTGTCCCAGCTGTGTCCCTCTGTGTACCCCGCTGTGTCCAGCTTTGTCCCCGCTGTGTCCCGCTGTATCCCCCCCTGTGCCCTGCAGTGTCCCGCTCTGTCCCGCTGTGTCCTCGCTGTGTCACGCTGTGTCCCGTTGTGTCCCCCACTGTTTCCCCTGCTGTGTCCAGCTGTGTCCCCCACTGTGTCCTGCTCTGTCCCCCTCTGTGTCCCGCTGTGTCCCCCGCTGTGTCCCACTGTGTCCCCGCAGTGTCACTGCTGTTTCCTGCTGTGTCCCGCTGTGTTCCGTGGTGTCCCTCTTTGTCTCCCGCTGTGTCCCCCGTTGTGTCCCGCTGTGTCCCTCAAAAGTCCCCGCTGTGTCCCGCTGTGTCCCGCTGTGTCCCCGCTGTGTGCCCTGAGA
>NW_012319302.1:0-1793 GCF_000151885.1 Dipodomys ordii
CATTGGGGACAAAGGTGGACACAGCGGGGTACACAGCGGGACAAAGTGGGGACACAGCGAGGACAGATCGGGACACATCGGGACACAACAGGACACAGCGGGACAAAGCGGGGGACACAGCGGGGACACAGCGGGGGACAACAGGGACACAGCGGGACAGAGCATGGACACGGCCGTATCCACAGCAGGACACAGCGGCACACAGCCGGGACACAACGGGGGACAGCAGAGACACAGCGGGACACAGCGGGGACACAGCAGGGGACACAGCGGGGGACGCAGCAGGACACAGCGCGGGACACAGCGGGACACAGGGGGACACAGCGAAACACAGCGGGGACACAGCAGAACACAGCGGGACACAGCAGGGACACACCGGGGGACAGCGGGGACACAGCCCGGACACAGTGGGGGACACAGCTGGGGACACAGAGGGACACAACTGGGGACACAGTGGGACAAAGCGGGGGACACAGCGGGGGACACAGTGGGACACAGCGGGGGACACAGCGGGGGACGCAGCGGGGCAAAGTGGGACACAGCCGGACACAGTGGGACACAGCGGGGACACAGCTGGAAACAGTGGGGTACACAGTGGGGACACAGGTGGACACAGCGGGGTACACAGCGGGACACAGCGGGACACAGCGAGGAAAACGCGGACACAGCTGAACACAGCGGGACACAGCAGAACACAACGGGACACGGCCTGACACAGCGGGGACACAGCGGGTGACACAGCGGGACACAGCGAGACACAGTGGAGGACACAGAGGGACATTGCGGGGAACACAGCGTGGGACAAAGCGGGACACAGCGGGGTACACAGTGGAACACAGCGGGACACAGCGAGGACACAGCGGGGACAAAGCGAGGACACAGCGGGACACAGAGGGACACAGCGGAGGACAAAGCGGGACACAGCGGAACACAACGGGGACACAGCGGGACACAGCAGGGGACACAGCGGGACACAGCGGGGGACACAGCTAGGACACAGCGGGACACAACAGGAAACAGCGGGAACTCAGCGGGAGACACAGCAGAGACACAGCGGGACAAAACGGGTGACATTGGGGACACAGTGGGGGACAACGGGGACACAGCGGGACAGAGCATGGACACAGCGGGGGCCACAGCAGGACACAGCGGCACACAGCCGGGACACAACGGGGGACAGCAAGGACACAGCGGGACACAGCGGGGACACAGCAGGGGACACAGCGGCGGACACAGCAGGACACAGCGCGGGACACAGCGGGACACAGGGGGACACAGCGAAACACAGCGGGGACACAGCAGAACACAGCGGGACACAGCAGGGACACACCGGGGGACAGCGAGGACACAGCCCGGACACAGCGGGGGACACAGCGGGGGACACAGAGGGACACAACTGGGGATACAGTGGGACAAAGCGGGGGACACAGCCGGGGACACAGTGGGACACAGCGGGGGACACAGCGGGGGACGCAGCGGGGACAAAGTGGGACACAGCGAGGACACAGCCGGACAGTGTGGGACACAGCGGGGACACAGCTGGAAACAGCGGGGTACACAGTGGGGTCACAGGTGGACACAGCGGTGTACACAGCGGGACACAGCGGGACACAGCGAGGAAACAGCGGAAAGAGATGAACACAGCGGGACACAGCAGGACACAAAGGGACACGGCCTGACACAGCGGGGACACAGCGGGTGACATAGCGGGACACAGCGGGACACAGTGGAGGACACAGCGGGACATTGCGGGGGACACAGCGTGGGACAAAGCGGGACACAGCGGGGTACAC
>NW_012319303.1:0-1792 GCF_000151885.1 Dipodomys ordii
TGTGTCCCGCAGTGTCCCCGCTGTGTCCCGCTGTGTCTACTGTGTCCCATGGTGTCCCGCTTTTCCCCCTCTATGTCCCATGCTGAGTCCCCTCTGTGTCCCCGCTGTGTCCAGCTGTGTCCTCGCTGTGTCCTCCGCTGTCTCCCGCTTAGTCCCATGCTGTGTCCTACTGTGTCCCACTGTGTCCCTGCTGTGTCCCCCGCTGTGTCCCGATGTGTCCCGCTGTGTCCCCCGCTATGTCCTGCTGGGTCCCGCTGTGTCCCCGCTGTGTCCCTGCTGTGTCCAGCTGTGTCCCCCGCTGTGTCCCGCTGGGTCCCGCTGTGTCCCCCGCTGTGTCCCGCTGTGTCCCCGCAGGTTCACCGCTGTTTCACGCTGTGTCCTGCTGTGTTCCGTGGTGTCCTGCTTTGTCCCCCGCTGTGTCCCGCTGTGTCCACTGCTGGGTCCCCGCTGGGTGCCGCTGTGTCTCGCTGTTTCCCGCTGTGTCCTCGCTTTGTCCCATGCTGTGTTCCGCTGTGTCCTCCCTGTGTCCCCCGCTGTGTCCCGCTGTGTCCCCCGCTGTGACCCGCAGTGTCCCGCTGTGTCCCGCTGTGTCCTCGCTGTGTCCCACTGTGTCTCCCCTGTTTCCCTGCTGGGTCCTTCTGTGTCCCGCTGTGTCCCGCTGGGTCCCCCGCTTTCTCCCGCTGTGTCCCCGCAGTGTCCCCGCTGTGACCCGCTGTGTCCCAATGTGTCATGTGGTGTCCCGCTTTGTCCCCCGCTATGTCCCCTGCTGAGTCCCCTCTTTGTCCCCGATGTGTCCCGCTGTATCCCCCGATGTGTCCCGCTGTATCCCCCGCTGTGTCCCGCTGTGTCCCCGCTGTGTCCTCGCTGTGTTCCCCACTGTGTCCCGCTGTGTCCCCCGCTGTGTCTCGCTGTGTCTACTGCTGTGTCCCCACTGTGTCCCGCTGTGTCTCGCTGAGTCCCGATGTGTCCTCGCTGTTTCCCACGCTTTGTTCTGCTGTGTCCTCGCTGTGTCCCCCGCTGTGTCCCACTGTGTCCTCGCTGTGTGACCCTCTGTGTCCCGCTGTGTCCCCCGCCGTGTCCGGCTGTGTCCGGCTGTGTCCCGCTGTGTCCCGCAAAGTACCGAAGTGTCCCGCTTTTTCCCCCACTGTGTCCCGCTGGGTCCCCGCAGTGACCCCGCTGTGTCCCGCTGTGTCCCGCTGTGTCCCACTGTGTCCCGTGGTGTCCCGCTTTTTCCCCCGCAGTGTCCCCGTCTGAGTCTCACTGTGTCCCCACTGTGTCCTCTCTGTGTCCCCCGCTGTGTCCTGCTCTGTTCCCCACTGTGTCTCCCGTTTTGTCCCTGCTGTGCCCCGCTGTGTCCCGCTGTGTCCCGCTGTGTCCCCACTGTGTCCCGTTGTGTCATCAGCTGTGTACCCCGCTGTGTCCCGCTGTGCTCCCGCTGTATCGACACTTTGTCCCGCTGGGTCCTGCTGTGTCCTCTCTGTGTTCCCCACTGTGTCCCGCTGTGTCCCCCGCTGTGTCCCGCAGTATCCCCCGCTGAGTACCTCTGTGTCACCGCTGTGTCCCTCTGTGTCCCCGCTCTATCGACGCTCTGTTCCGCTGGGTCCCGCTGTGTCCTCTCTTTGTTCTCCGCTGTGTCCCGCTGTGTCCCCCGCTGTGTCTCTCGCTGTGTCCCTCTGTGTCCCCGGCTGTGTCCGGCTGTGTCTTGCTGTGTCCCCCGCTGTGTCCTTGCTGGGTCCCCGCTGTGTCCCGATGTGTCCCGCAGTGTCCCCAGCTGAGTCCCGCTGTGTCACCG
>NW_012319304.1:0-1792 GCF_000151885.1 Dipodomys ordii
CCACTGTGTCCCTCTGTGTTCCGCTTTGTCCCCCACTGTGTCCTTTTTGTGTTCCGCTTTGTCCCCCTCTGTGTCCCTGCTGTGTCCCTGCTGTGTCCAGCTGTGTTCCGCTGTGTCCCGCTTTGTCACTCTGTGTCCCCCGCAGAGTCCCGCTGTGTCCCCGCTGTGTCCCGCTGTGTCTTTGCTGTGTCCCTTGCTGTGTCCCGCTTTGTCCCCCCTGTGTCTGCCACTGTGTCCCGCTGTATCCCCCGCTGTGTCCCGCTTTGTCCCCAGTTGTGTCCCCGCTGTGTCACCCGCGTTGTCCTTGCTGTGTCCCTCTGTATCCCTCGGTGTCCACCGCTGTGTCCCGTTGTGTCGCCCGCTGTGTACCCCGATGTGCCCGCTGTGTACCACGCGGTGTCCCGCTGTGTCCCCCGCTGTGTCCCACTGTGTCCCCCGCAGTGTCCAGCTGTGTCCCCGCTGTGTCCCGCTGTGTCCCCTGCTGTGTCCCCCGCTGTGTCCAGCTGTGTCCCCCGCTGTGTCCCGCTGTGACCAATGCTGAGTCCCCGCTGTGTCCGGCTGTGTGCCCAATGTGTCCCGCTGTGTCCCCGCTGTGTTCTCGCTGTGTCCAGCTGTGTACCCCGCTGTGTCCAGCTGTTTCCACCCTCTGTCCCGCTGTGTCCTCACTGTGTCCCCCGTTGTGTCCCGCTGTGTCCCACTGTGTCCCCGCTGTGTCCTGCTGTGTCCCGTTGTGTCCCCACTGTGTCACGGTGTGTACCCCGCTGTGTCCAGATGTGTCCCCGCTCTGTCCCGCTGTGTCCACCACTGTGTCCCGCTGTGTCCCCTGCTGTGTCCCCCGTTGTGTCCGGCTGTTTCCACCACTGTGTCCCTCTGTGTCCCCTGCTGTCTCCCGCTCTGTCCCCCGCTGTGTCTCAAGCTTTGTCCCCGCTGTGTCCCGCTGTGTCCCGCTGTGTCCCCCCTGTGTCCCTTTGTGTCCCCAGCTGTGTACTTCGCTGTGTCCCGCTCTGTCCCCGCTGTACCGACGCTGTGTCCCGTTGTGTCCCGCTGTGTCCCCCGCTGTGTCCCCCGCTCTGTCCCGCTGTGTCCGCAACTGTGTCCCGCTGTGTTCCGCTTTGTCCCCCACTGTGTCCCGCTGTGTTCCGCTTTGTGCCCCGCTGTGTCCCTGCTGTGTCCCCGCTGTGGCAAGCTATGTCCCGCTGTGTCCTGCTGTGTCACGCTGTGTCCCCCCTGAGTCCCGCTGTGTCCTCGCTGTGTCCCCCACTGTGTCCCTCTGTGTCCCGCTGTGTCCCTGCTGTGACCCGGTGTGTTCCGCTGTGTCCCCGCTGTGTCCCGCTGTGTACCCCCCTGTGTCCAGTTTGTCACCGCTGTGTCTCGCTGTGTCCCACGTTCTGTCCCCCACTGTGTTCCGCTGTGTCCCCCACTGTGTCCTGCTGTGTCCCCCGCTGTGTCCCGCTGGGTCTCCGCAGGGTCACCGCTGTTTCCCGCTGTGTCCCGCAGTGTTCCGTGGTGCCCCGCTATGTCCCCCACTGTGTCACTTTGTGTCCCCAGCTGTGTAACCCGTTGTGTAACGCTGTGTCCCCGCTGTATCGACGGTGTGTCCGGCTGGTTCCCGCTGGGTCCTCGCTGTGTTCCCTGTTGTGTCCCGCTGTGTCCCCCGCTGTGTCCCGCTGTGTCCCCCGCTTTCTCCCGCTGTGTCCCCCGCTGTGTCTCATGCTTTGTGCCTGCTGTGTCCCACTGTGTCCCGCTGTGTCCCCACAATGTGTCACTTTGTGTCCCCAGCTGTGTAACCCGC
>NW_012319305.1:0-1792 GCF_000151885.1 Dipodomys ordii
GTATCTTCAAAGGCATGTGTTTTCACAAGTCTGATGAAGTCCTAGGAGGAATATGATATCACAGTGTGACACAATGTGCATGATATCTGTCAGTATGATGTCACAATTGTCATGATGTCACAGTGGATTTCTGATATCACATATCATAACAAATATAAGGTTGAAAACAGATTACGAGCCCATAAAGGGCTAAGTCATCAAAATTGCAGCACGTCACAAGACTTATGAGGACAGGGCAGGTTTGTGATGTCACAGGGTGTTAATGATATCACCATAGAACTGTGATGTCACAAAGTGATTGTGATGCCATATATTTATGAGATCATAATGGTTTTTTCATATCAACCCACATGCCAAATTTGAAATAGAATGAACTAAGAGAATAGGCATTTACAATGTGTCTATAACATCACAATGACAATATAATGTCATAATGCTATGAGGTCATTATAAATTGGTGACATTGCAAGGACATAATGGTGTCATAATGAATATTTGTTGTCTCACTTGTGATGGGGTAACAAATGGTGATGTTACAATGACATGTATGAATTCCATTGTCATGTGTTCACAATGAGGATATGGGCATAGAAAGGGACTGTGATGTCACAAATGCCATGTGTATTTTCAAAGGTACTTAACGGTCATGATAGTTTTATGATACATTGTTGTAATGAGGTCACCAAGGGTTTTTGATGACATAATAATTTTGTAATATCTCAAACACAGGTCCAATTTCAATTGCTAGTATTTCAGAATGTGCATACAAGTTCACAGAAGGATCTTGAAGTCCTAATGGACATGAATTTTTTAAAAGTTATGAGGTCATATTAGGTTTGTGAATACACAATGGGACAGATATCATCATGGCAAAATATTGTGTTGTTGTCACAATTGGTGATGAGGTCACAAAAGATTGGTGATGTCACAATGTGTTGGGCATGTCACAATGACATGATGGTTCTCAATTGTCTTTAACTTACAATAAGTATAGGATTTCACAAAGGGACTGTGGTTTCTCCAAAAGTATGTGTTGTCACAAATATATTGAAATCTGGCAGTGTGATATCACCATGGTCATGATGTCACTGGGAATTTGTGATATCAAGTGTCATATGTGAAATCTAATGAGGTTGACAACAGATTATGAGGACAAAAAAGCCAAAGGTATTACAATTGCAGTATGTCACAAAAGTTATGATAACAGGATGGGTTTGTGATGTCACAGTGTGTTAGAGATATCCCAATGGAAATGTGATGTACAAAGGGATTTTGATGTCACAATGGTTAGGAGTTCTTGATTTGCTTATGATATCAACCTACAGGCCACATTTTAAATAGAATGAAATAAGAGCAAAGGCATTAATAATGTGTCTATGATGTCACATGACAAGGTGAAGTTATAAATCTATCATATCATTTTAGTTTTGTGATTTCACAATGAACAGATGGTGTCAAAATGACAATGTGATATCACAATTGTGATAAACTCACGAACTGTTTTTGATGTTAAAATGTCATGTCTGATTCTTAATTGTCAATATTTCACAGTGGGGATTTGAGTACACAAAGGGAATGTGATGTCACAAAGCTATGTATTTTTTCAAAATGCATAAGAGGTCATAATAGATTTGGGATATAACAATGTGATACTGGTATTAAAAATATCAATGTGATGTCACAATGGATTTGTGATGTCACAGTGGTGATGAGCTCACAATCGGTTAGTTATGTCACGAGTTTGTAATATCACAATTATTTGTCCAATTTCAATTGCTCCTAGTTCACCATG
>NW_012319306.1:0-1792 GCF_000151885.1 Dipodomys ordii
CTCCTTCTGCTTCTGCTTCTTGTCCTTATCCTGTTTCTTCTGCTTCTGCTTCTCCTGTTTCTGCATCTCCTTCTTCTCCTTCTGCTGCTCTTTCTGCTTCTCCTGCTGCTTTTCCTTCTCCTGCTCCTTGTTCTGCTTCTCTTTCTGCTTCTCCTTCTGTTTCTCCTTCTCCTTCTCGTTCTTCTGCTTTTCCTTCTGCTTCTCCTTCTGCATCTTCTGCTTCTTCTTCTACTGCCTCTGCTTCTTCTGTTTCTTTTGCTTCTCCTTCTGCTTCTCCTTCTGCTTTTGCTTCTCTTTCTGCTTCTGCTTCTCCTTCTGCTTCTCCAGATTCTGATTCTTCTGCTTATCCTGCTTCTCATTCTGCTTCAGGTTCTGCTTCTGCTTCTTCGGCTTCTTCTGCTTCTCTTTCTGCTTTTCCTTCTGTTTCTGCTTCTCCTTCTGCTACTGCTTCTTCTCCTTCTTCTGTTTCTTCTGCTTCTGCTTCTCCTGCTTCTGCTTCTCCTGCTTCTCGTTCTGCTTCTCTTTCTGCTTCTCTTTCTGCTTCTCCTTCTCCTACTTCTGATTCTACTTCTGCTTCTGCTTCTCCTTCTGCTTCTGCTTCAATTTCTCCTTCTACTTCTCATTCTGCTTCTGCGTCTTCTGTTTCTTCTGCTTCTCCTGCTCTGCTTCTCCAGCTTCTCCTACTTCTCGTGCTGCTTCTCCTTCTGCGTCTCTTTCTGCTTCTGCTTATCCTTTTGCTTTTCCTACTCCTAATCCTTCTCTTTCGCCTTCTCCGTCTTCTTCTTCTGCTTCTCCTGCTGCTTCTGCTTCTGCTTATTCTACTATTTCTGTTTCTTCTGCTTCTGCTTCAGATTGTGCTTCTTCTGTTTCTCCTGCTTCAGATTCTGCTTCTGCTTCTTCGGCTTCTCCTGTTTCTTCTGCTTCTGCTTCTCCTGCTTCTTCTGCTTCTCCTGCTTCTCTTTCTGCTTCTCCTTCTGCTTCTGCTTCTCCTTCTGCTTCTGCTTCTGCTCTTCTCCTTCTTCTGTTTCTTTTGCTACTGTTTCTTCTGCTTCTTCTTCTTCTGTTTCTTCTGATTCTACTTCTGCTTCTCATTCTTCTCCTCTTTCTGCTTCTACTTCTGCTTCTTCTGATTCTCCTGTTTTTCCTTCTTGTTCTCCTTTTGTTTCTGCTTCTCTTTCTGCTTCTCCTTCTGCTGCTCCTTCTCCTTCTTCTGCTTCTCCCACTGCTTCTGCTTCTTTTGTTAATTCTTTTTCTTTTGTTTCTGCTTCTCCTGCTTCTGCTTCTTCTGCTTCTTCTGCTTCTCCTTATGCTTCTCCTTATGCTGATGTTTCTTCTTCTTCTTCTTCTTCTTCTTCTTCTTCTTCTTCTTCTTCTTCTTCTTCTTCTTCTTCTTCTTCTTCTTCTTCTTCTTCTTCTTCTTCTTCTTCTTCTTCTCTTTCTTCTGCTTATGATTTTCCTGCTTCTTCTGCTTCTACTGCTTCTCTTTCGGCTTCTCATTCTGCTTCTGCTTCTCCTAATGCTTCTCCTAATGCTTCTGCTGCCCTTCCTTCTCCTTCTTCTTCTCCTACTTCTGCTTCTCCTTCTGCTTCTGCTTCTTCTGCTTCTACTTCTTCTCCTTCTGCATCTTCTTCTGCTACTGCTTCTCCTTCTGCTGCTTCTTCTGCTTCTGCTTGTCCTTCTTCTGCTTCTCCTAGAAGAAGAAGAAGAAGAACACGAAGAAGAAGAAGAAGAAGAAGAAGAAGAAGAAGAAGAAGAAGAAGAAGAAGAAGAAGAAGAACAAGAACAAGAACAA
>NW_012319307.1:0-1792 GCF_000151885.1 Dipodomys ordii
GCTTCTCCTGCTTCTCCTTCTCATTCTCCTTCTCTTTCTGCTTCTGCTTATCCTTCTGTTTCTCCTACTCCTAATCCTTCTCTTTCTCCTTCTCCTTCTTCTTCTTCTGCTTCTCCTGCTGCTTCTTCTTCTGCTTCTTCTGCTTTTTCTGTTTCTTCTTCTTCTGCTTCAGTTTCTGCTTCTCCTTCTGCTTCTCCTTCTTCTTCTGCTCTTCTCCTTCTGTTTCTTCTGTTTCTGCTTCTCCTGCTTCTTCTTCTTCTGCTTCTCCTACTTCTCCTTCTGCTTCTCCGTCTCCTTCTCCTTCTCCTTCAATTTCTCCTTCTTGTGCTTCTCATTCTGCTTCTGCTTCTCCTGCTTCTGCTTCTTCTGTTTCTCCTTCTGCTTCTTCTTCTGCTTCTCTTTCTGCTTCTTATTCTGCTTCTGCTCCTCCTACTCCTAATCCTTCTCTTTCTCCTTCTTCTTCTGCTTCTCGTTCTGCTTCTGCTTCTTCTGCTTGTTCGGTTTCTTCTGCTTCTGCTTTTCCAGCTTCCGCTGCTTCTGCTTCTCCTTCTGCTTCAGGTTCTCCTTCTGATTCTTCGGCTTCTTCTGTTTCTTCTGCTTCTGCTTCACCTGCTACTGCTTCTTCTGTTTCTTCTGCTTCTCTTTCTGCTTCTCCTTCTGCTTCTGCTTCTCCTTCGGCTCCTTCTCCTTCTTCTGTTTCTTCTTCTTCTTCTTCTTCTTCTTCTTCTTCTTCTTCTTCTTCTTCTTCTTCTTCTTCTTCTTCTTCTTCTTCTTCTTCTTCTTCTTCTTCTTCTTCTGCTTTTCTCGCTTCTGCTTCTTCTGCTTCTCCTGCTGGTCCTTCTCCTTCTGCTTCTCCTTCTCCTTCTTCTTCTTCACTTTCTGCTTCTGCTTCTTCTGATTCTCCAACTTCTGCTTCTTCATCTTCTATTTCTGCTTCTCTTTCTGCTTCTGCATCTCCTTCTGCTTCACCTTCTGCTGCTCCTTCTCCTTCTTCTGTTTCTCACTCTGCTTCTGCTTCTTATGCTTCTTCTTTTTCTTCTGGTTCTGCTTCTCCTGCTTCTGCTTCTTCTGCTTCTACTGCTTCTTCTTCTGCTTCTACTTCTCTTTCTGCTTCTGCTTCTCCTGCTTGTTTTTCTGCTTCTTCTGCTGCTTTTTCTACTTCTCCTTCTGCTTCTCTTTTTGCTTCTCCTTCTGCTTCTGCTTCTTCTGTTTCTCGTGCCTGAATTTCTGGTTCTACTTCTTCTGCTGCTTCTCCTTCTGCTTCTGCTTCTCCTTCTGCTTCTGTTTCTGCTTCTTCTCTTTCGGCTTCTCCTGCTTCTGCTTCTTGTCCTCCTCCTGCTTCTCTTTCTGCTTCTCATTCTGCTTCTGCTTCTCCTTCTGCTTCTGCTTCTCCTCCTTCTCCTTCTCCTACTTCTGCTTCTCTTTCAGCTTCTGCTTCTTCTGCTTCTCCTGATTCTCCTTCTGCATCTCCTTCTGCTTGTGCTTGTCCTCATGCTTCTTCTTCTGCCTCTGCTTCTCCTTCTCCTTCTTTTGCTTTTGCTTCTTCTGCTTTTCCTGCTTCTCCTTCTGCTTCTGCTTCTTCTGCTTCTCCTTCTGCATCTTCTTCTGCTTCTCCTTCTCTTTCTTCTGCTTCTCCTTCTGCTTCTCCTTCTGCTTCTTCTTCTGCTTTACTGCTTCTCTTTCGCTTCTCCTTCGCTTCTCCTTCGTTTCTCCTTCTCCTTCTGTCTCGCTTTCCTCGCTTTCTACGCTTCGCTACACGCTACGCTCTACTCTCGTTCTCGCTCTCTCGCTT
>NW_012319308.1:0-1792 GCF_000151885.1 Dipodomys ordii
TTTGGAGAAGCTGAAGGAGAGCAGTAGCAGTAAGTTAAGCAATAATCTTATGTGTATCTGAAGAATCAGAAGAAGCAGAGTCTGTAGCAGAAGAAGCAGAAGATGCAGAATCAGAAGGAGAAGCAGATGGAAAAGCAGAAGAACGTGAAGGAGATGGAGAAACTGGAGTAGATGCAGAAAGAGAAGGAGAAGAAGGAGCAGTAGAAGGTAAAGCATCAGGAGAAACAGAAAGAGCAGCAGAAGGAGAAGCAGGAAATGCAGAAACAGGAGAAGAACAAGCAGAAGAAACAGTAGAAGGTCAAGAAGCAGAAGCAGAAGGAGAAGCAGATAGAGAAGGAGGGGAAGCAGAAGAAGCAGAAGCAGGAGAAGCAGAAGCATAAGAATCCGAAGAAGCAGAAGGAGAACCTCAGGGAGAAGGAGAAGCAGGAGAAGCAGAAGAAGCAGAATCTGGACAAGCAGAATGAGAATCAGAAGGAGAAGCAGAAGCAGAAAGAGAATCAAAAGCAGAAGGAGAAGCAGAAGGAACAGAAGAAGTAGAAGCAGTAGCAGTTGTAGCAGAAGCAGAACGAGAAGCAGAAGGAAAAGCAGAAGAACAAGAAGGAGAAGGAGAAACAGAAGGAGAAGCAGAAGGAGAAGCAGAAAGAGAAGCAGGTAAAGCAGAAGAAGAAGAAGAATAAGAAGGAGAAGCAGAAGAAGGAGAAGGAGAAGCAGAAGCAGAAAAATATGCAGAAGGAAAACAGAAGAAGCAGAAGCAGAAGGAGAAGCGGGAAAAGCAGAAGAAGCAGAAGCAAAAGGAGAAGCAAAAGAAGGAGAAGGAGAAGCAGAGGCAGAAGAAGAAGCATAAGGCCAACACAAGCAGAAGGAGATGCAGAAGGAGAAGCAGAAGAAGCAGAAGATGAAGGAGAAGCAGAAGTAGGAGAAGGAGAAGGAGGAGAAGCAGAAGCAGAAGGAGAAGCAGAAGCGGAATGAGAAGCAGAAAGAGAAGCAGGAGAAGCACAAGAAGCAGAAGCAGGAGAAGCCGAAAGAGAAGAAGCAGAAGAAGCAGAATCAGAATCAGAAATAGAAGCAGAAGGAGAAGCAGCAGAAGAAGTAGAATTAGAAATTCAGGCAGGAGAAACAGAAGAAGCAGAAGCAGAAGCAGAAGGCGAAGCAAAAAGAGAAGGAGAAGGAGAAGAAACAGCAGAAGGAGAAGCAGCAGAAGAAGCACAAAAACAAGCAGGAGAAGCAGAAGCACAAAGAGAAGTAGAAGCAGAAGAAGCAGAAGCAGAAGAAGAAGCAGTAGAAGCATAAGAAGCAGAAGCAGGAGAAGCAGAAACAGAAGAAATAAAGAAGCATAAGATGCAGAAGCAGATGGAGAAACAGAAGTAGGAGAAAGAGCAGCAGAAGGTGAAGCAGAAGGAGATGCATAAGCAGAAAGAGAAGCATAAACAGAAGGAGAAGAAGAAGGAGAAGTTGGAGAATCAGAAGAAGCAGAAGCAGAAAGAGAAGGAGAAGAAGGAGAAGCAGAAGGAGAAGGACAAGCAGGAGAAGCAGAAGAAGCAGAAGCAGGAGAAGCAGAAGAAGAAGAAACAGAAGAAAGAGAAGGAGCAGAAGGAGAAGCAGAAGCAGAAGGAGAAGCAGAAAGAGAAGCAGAAGAAGCAGAAGAAGCAGTAGCAGGAGAAGCAGAAGCAGAAGAAACAGAAGAAGCCCATGAAGCAGAAGGAGAACCTGAAGCAGAAGGACAAGCAGAAGCAGCAGATACTGGAAAAGCAGAAGCAGAAGAAACAGAACAAGGAGAAGAAGCAGAAGCTGA
>NW_012319310.1:0-1792 GCF_000151885.1 Dipodomys ordii
AGGTAAAAGCCGGAAGAACAAGTATGGAGCCAGGTGTATCCTGAAGTAGTATCAGAAAGGAGTAGCAGAAAGTGAATCAGGTTATATCAGATGAAGCAGTAGCTGAATGAGATTCAGTAGGAGTAGCTGTTGTAGGAGTAGGAGAAGCTGTAGCTGAAGAAGATGCAGATGGAGAAGCAGGAGAAGCAGATGAAGCAGAAGCAGTAGGTGAAGCAGGTATAAGCAAAAGAACCAGAGGCAAATGTAGAAGCATAAGAAGGAGAAGGAGATGGAGAAGCAGAATCAGAAGCTGAAGAAGAAGCATAAGGTCAAGCACAAGCAGAAGGAGATGCAGAAGGAGAAGCAGGAGAAGCAGAAGCTGAAGGAGAAGCAGAAGTAGGAGACGGAGGATAAGCAGAAGCAGAAGGAGAAGCAGAAGAGGAATGAGAAGCAGAAAAAGAAGCAGGAGAAGCACAATAAGCAGAAGCAGGAGAAGCCGAAAGAGTAGAAGCAGAAGAAGCAGAATCAGAAGCAGAAGGAGAAGCAGAAGCAGAAGGAGAAGCAGCAGAAGAAGTAGAACCAGAAATTCAGGCAGGAGAAACAGAAGAAGAAGAAGCATAAGGAGAAGCAAAAAGAGAAGCAGAAGGAGAAGTAGAAGAAGCAGGAGAAGAAGCAGAAAAAGAAGCAGGAGAAGCAGAAGCAGAAAGAGAAGTAGAAGAAGCAGAAAAAGAAGCAGGAGAAGCAGAAGCAGAAAGAGAAGTAGAGCAGAAGACGCAGAAGAAGAAGAAGCAGAAGAAGAAGCAGTAGAAGCATAAGAAGCAGAAGCAGGAGAAGCAGAAGCAGAAGAAGAAGAAGAAGAAGCATAAGAAGCAGAAGCAGAAGCAGAGGGAGAAACAGAAGAAGGAGAAGGAGCAGCAGAAGGTGAAGCAGAAGGAGATGCAGAAACAGAAAGAGAAGCAGAAACAGAAGGAGAAGAAGAAGGATTAGTTGGAGAATCAGAAGAAGCAGAAGCAGAAAGAGAAGCAGTAGAAGGAGAAGGAGAAGCAGAAGCAGAGGAAAGGAAGGAGAAGCAGAAGAAGCAGAAGCGGGAGAAGCATCAGCAGAAGAAGAAACAGAAGAAGGAGAAGGAGCAGAAGGAGAAGCAGAAAGAGAAGCAGAAGAAGCAGTAGCAGTAGAAGCAGAAGCAGAAGAATCAGAAGAAGCCAAAGAAGCAGAAGCAGGACCTGAAGCAGAAGAAACAGAACAAGTAGAAGAAGCAGAAGCAGAAGCAGAACGAGAAGCAGAAGAAGAAGAAGGAGAAGGAGAAAGAGAAGGATTAGGAGTAGGAAGAGCAGAAGGAGAAGCAGAAGCAGAACGAGAAGCAGAAGGAGCAGCAGAAGGAGAAGAAGAAGAAGAAACAGAAGGAGGTGCAGAAGCAGAAGAAGCAGCAGAAGGAGAAGCAGAAGAAGGAGATGCAGAAGGAGAAGCAGGAGAAGCAGAAGAAGCAAAAGCAGGAGAAGCAGAAGTAGGAGAAGGAGAATGAGAAGGAAGGGCAGCAGAAGGAATAGGAGAAGCAGAAGGAGAAGCAGAAGCAGAATGAGAAGCAGACAGAGAAACAGTGGAAGCAGAAGAAACAGGAAAAGCAGAAGCAGACAATAGAGAAGAAGAAGAAGAAGAAGAAGAAGAAGAAGAAGAAGAAGAAGAAGAAGAAGAAGAAGAAGAAGAAGAAGAAGAAGAAGAAGGAGAAGCATAAGGAGAAGCATAAGGAGAAGTAGTAGAAGCAGAAGAAGCAGAAACAGGAGAAGCTGAAGATAAAGAATAAGCAAATGAAGCA
>NW_012319311.1:0-1792 GCF_000151885.1 Dipodomys ordii
CCGCTGTGTCCCGCTGTGTCCCCCGCTGTGTCCCGCTGTGTCCCGCTCTTTCCCGCTCTGTCCATGCTGTGTCCCGCTGTGTCCTGCTGTGTCCTCGCTGCGTCCCCCGCTGTCTCCCGCTCTGTCCCCCGCTTCATCTCACGATTTGTCCTCGCTGTGTCCCACTGTGTCCCGCTGTTTCCTGCTGTGCCACCACTGTGTCCCGTTGTGTCCACAGATGTGTACCACGCTGTGTAAGGCTGTATCCCAGCTGTATCGACACTGTGTCCCGCTGGGTCCCGCTGGGTCCTCGCTGGGTCCACCGCTGTGTCCCGCTGTTTCCCCCGCTGTGTCCCGCTGTGTCCTCGCTGTGTCCCCCGCTGTCTCCCGCTCTGTCCCCCGCTGTGTCTCACGATTTGCCCCGCTGTGTCCCACTGTGTTCCGCTGTGTCCCGCTGTGCCCCAACTGTGTCCCGTTGTGTCCACAGCTGTGTACCACGCTGTGTAACGCTGTATCCCCGCTGTATCGACGCTGTGTCCCGCTGTGTCCCTCAGTGTCCCCCGCTGTGTCCCACTATGTCCCCCGCTGTGTCCCGCTGTGTCCCGCTTTGTCCCTGCTGTGTCCCGCTGTGTCCTGCTGTGTCCTCGCTGTGTCCCCCGCTGTCTCCCGCTCTGTCCCCTGCTACGTCTCACGATTTGTCCTCCCTGTGTCCCACTGTGTCCCGCTCTGCCCCCACTGTGTCCCGTTGTGTCCACAGATGTGAACCACGCTGTGTAACGCTGTATCCCCACTGTATCGACGCTGTGTCCCGCTGGGTCCCGCTGTGTCCTCGCTGTGTTCCCCGCTGTGTCCCGCAGTGTCCCCCGCTGTGTCCCCCGCTGTGTCCACGCTGTGTCCCCCACTGTGTCCCGCTGTGTCCTTGCTGGGTCCTCCCCTGTGTCCCGCTGTGTCCCCCGCTGTGTCCCGCTGTGTCCCGCTGTGTCCCGCTCTATCCCTGCTGTGTCCCGCTGTGTCCTGCTGTGTCCTCACTGTATCCCCCACAGTCTCCCGCTCTGTCCCCCGCTGTGTCTCACGATTTGTCCTCGCTGTGTCCTACTGTGTCCCGCTCTGTCCCGCTGTGCCCCCACTGTGTCCCGTTGTGTCCACAGATGTGTACCACGCTGTGTAAGGCTGTATCCCAGCTGTATCGACGCTGTGTCCCGCTGAGGCCCACCGCTGTGTCCCTGAGTCCACCGCTGTGTCCCGCTGTTTCCACCTCTGTGTCCCGCTGTGTCCCCCACTCTCTCCCCCTGTGTCCACCGCTGTGTTCCGCTGTTTCCCCCGCTGTGTCCCACTGTGTCCTCGCTGTGTCCCCCGCTGTCTCCCGCTCTGTCCCCCGCTGTGTCTCACGCTTTGTCCCCGCTGTGTCCCACTGTGTTCCGCTGTGTCCCGCTGTGCCCCCACTGTGTCCCGTTGTGTCCACAGCTGTGTACCACGCTGTGTAACGCTGTGTCCCCGCAGTATCGACGCTGTGTCCCGCTGGGTCCCGCTGTGTCCTCGCTGTGTTCACGGCTGTGTCCCGCAGTGTCCCCCGCTGTTTCCCCCGCTGTGTCCTGGCTGTGTTTCCTGGTGTGTCCCGCTGTGTCCTCGCTGGGTCCCCCACTATGTCCCGCTGTGTCCCTCGCTGTGTCCTGCTGTGTCCCGTTCTGTCCCTGCTGTGTCCCGCTGCGTCCTGCTGTGTCCTCGCTGTGTCCCCCGCTTTCTCCCGCTCTGTCCCTCGAATACGTCTCACGATTTGTCCTCGCTGTGTCCCACTGTGTCCTGCTGTGCCTGA
>NW_012319312.1:0-1792 GCF_000151885.1 Dipodomys ordii
GAGCAGCAGTAGCAATAGGAGAAGCAGTAGGAGTAGCAGAAGGAGAAACAGTAGCAGAATGAGAAGCAGAAAGATAAGCAGTAGTAGTAGAAGAAGCAGGAAAACCAGAAGCAGAAGAAAGATAAGAATAAGAAGAAGAAGAAGAAGAAGAAGAAGAAGAAGAAGAAGAAGAAGAAGAAGAAGAAGAAGAAGAAGAAGAAGAAGAAGAAGAAGAAGAAGAAGAAGGAGAAGAAGAAGAAGAAGGAGAAGCATAAGGAGAAGCAGGAGAAGCAGAAGAAGCAGAAGCAGGAGAAGCAGAAGCAGAAGAAAAAGAATAAGCAAAAGAATAAGCAGAAGCAGTGGGAGAAGCAGAAGAAGGAGAAGGAGAAGGAGCAGCAGAAGGAGAAGCAGAAGCAAAAGAAGCAGGCGAAGCAGAAGCAGAAGAAACAGAAGAAGGAGAAGAGCAGAAGCAGAAGCAGAAGTAGAAACAGAAGCAGAAGGAGAAGCAGAAAGAGTAGCAGGAGAAGCAGAAGAAGTTGAAGCAGGAGAAGCAGAAGGAGAAGAAGCAGAAATAGCAGAATCAGAACCTGAAGCAGAACGAGAAGCAGGAGAAGCAGAAGCAGAAGAAGGAGAAGAGCAGAAGCAGAAGCAGAAGGAGAAGCAGAAGGAGAAGCAGAATAAGCAGAAGCTGAAGTAGAAGAAATAGAAAAATCAGAAGAAGCAGAAGAGGAAGCAGCAGGAGAAGCAGAAGCAGAAGAAGGAGAAGGAGAAAGAGAAGGATTTGGAGTAGAAGAAAGAGAAGGATAAGCAGAAGTAGAAAGAGAAGGAGAAGGAGAAGCAGGAGAAGCAGAAGCAGGAGAAGCAGAAGCAGAATGAAAAGCAGAAGAAGGAGAAATTGAAACAGAAGAAGATGCAGAAGGAGAAGCAGAAGCAGAAGCAGAAGGAGAAGCAGAAGAAGGAGGAGAAGGAGAAGAGAAGGATAATCATAAAGAGAAACAGGAGAAGAAGAAGCAGAAGCGGGAGAAGCAGAAGGAGAAGAAATAGAAGAAGGAGAAGAAGCAGAAGCAGAAGGAGAAGCATTAACAGAAGGAGTTGCAGAAATAGACGCAGAAGAAGCCGAAGAAGCAGAAGAAGAACCTGAAGCAGAAGGAGAAGCAGAAGAAGCAGAATCTGGAGAAGAAGAAGGAGAACCAGAAGGAGAAGCAGAAGCAGAAAGAGAAGCAAAAGCAGAAGGAGAAGCAGAAGAAACAGAAGAAGCAGAAGCAGTAGCAGAAAAAGCTGAAGATGCAGAAGCAGAAGGAGAAGCAGAAGGAAAAGAAGAAGAACAAGAAGGAGAAGGAGAAACAGAAGGAGAAGCAGAATGAGAAGCAGGAAAATCAGAAGAAGCAGTAGCAGACGGAGAAGGAGAAGCGGAAGTAGAAGAAGAAGAATAAGGACAAGCACAAGCAGAAGGAGATGCAGAAGGAGAAGCAGGAGAAGCAGAAGAAGCAGAAACAGAAGGAGTAGAAGAAGGAGAAGAAGAAGCAGAAGAAGCAGAAGCAGAAGCAGAAAGAGAAGCAGACGAAGAGAAGCAGAACGAGAAGCAGGAGAAGCAGCAGAAGAAGAAACAGAAGAAGGAGAAGTAGCAGAAGCAGAAGGAGAAGCAGAAAGAGAAGCAGAAACAGAAGAAGCAGAAGTTGAAGCAGAAGAAACTGAAAAGGCAGAAAAAGAAGAAGAAGCAGAAGAAGAAGAAGAAGAAGGAGAAGCAGGAGAAGCAGAATAAGCAGAATCTGAAGTAGAAGAAAGAAAAAAAGCAGAAGAAGCAGAAGAGGAA
>NW_012319313.1:0-1792 GCF_000151885.1 Dipodomys ordii
CAGCAAGTCATTTTCTAAGGTCAAACAGGCCAGTAAATAGCATAGACAGGATAGAGCTTTCGAGTTCAAAGCCAGAGTTCGCAGTCTTCTCCATTTAGGTGCCTCTAGGATGTAAAAGAAATGTATAAGATTAGGCCAACTCCGAGGTAAGATATATGGAGACTCCAGCGGAGTATCCGGCTTCATCTGGCTTCAAGGCTGTGGGCCTCTCCTTCCTCCCTCCTGCCGTTTCCCCATCTGTCAAGTAAATGTTGTACCAGATGATCTCCAAGGTCTTGCCAGCTCCGAGTCTGTCATTTTCCAGGACTGAGGCTACAGCTTAAGCTCCAGCAGTTGCCAGCTGCCAGGAGAGGTGGAGTGTGAGGACTGATGCAGCCTCAGTCCCAGTGCATCGAGAGCTAATGAGTCCTGCTTCCCCACAAGCCACTAGGATGCAGAGGCAGATGGGAATGAGGAGGGCTTGAACCCTACTCAGGAATATATCCTCCTCAGAGGGGAGGCAGGTTTCTCTACAACCACCTAGCCAATTCCAAAGGATATACCAAAGCAAGCCTCCATATCAGGTGAGACGAGACAGGTGGGACAGGGTGTTGGGGGTGGGGGAAGGGACACTACAGGTGGACAAATGAGCTCTCGTGGGAGAAGAGAGAATAGGAACAAATGTTGTCCCAGTTCTTACCAACAATTTAGGCATCCAGAATAACAGGCTCCACTCCCACTAATGCCCCCCCCCCCGCCTTCGGGCTTCCCTGGAGTCCTGCTCCTAATTATCTCTTTAATATCTCTTTATCTTCCAGCCCCTGCTTCCTGACCGGATGGTGATATCTGAAGCACTCAGCCGCAACCAGATAGCCAGAGGGGAACGCGAGCCATCCATGCAGGTGGCGTAACCGTCCATCCTCACCCCCCTCCGCAGGCGATTACTCGACCACGACCACGACCTCCGACCCCCCCCCCCCGCACCAAAATCCACAACCCTACCCTCGGAACAAAATAAAACAAATTTGCTTGAATCTCACGCTGCCTTTTGTTTGTAATTGACGCAATAGGCGAAGGGGAGGGATCTCATTTCTGGTGCCTGACGGGGGGGAGGGGGGAGGGGGCGGGGGAATTGGAGAGGAGAGAAGCGGGGGCAGAGGGCATCTCAGTGTATCTGTGTGTGTGCGTGCGCGCATCTTTGAGGAAACTCAAAGATCGGACGCGACAGAGCATGTATGTAGTCCAGCCGGACCAATTCACCACGTCTCTGTCTCTTGTCTCTCTGTTTCTGTTTCTCTATTTCTCTCTCTGTGTCTCTCTTTGTCTCTGTCTGTCTGTCTGTCTGTCTGTCTGTCTGTCTGTCTGTCTGTCTCTCTCTCGTTTGAAAATTCTCTCTCGCCCGCCAGCCCGCCCGCCCGCCCGCACTCCCTCCCTCCTTTTCCTCTCGACTTGCCAGTCAATCCTGGGGCTTGAGCTACTGTACTGGCGCTCCAACACACAACGGTCCCACTCCGAGCCTGCCTGCCTGCCTGCCTGCCTATGCATGGGCCCCATACTCCAAGGAGGCACATCATCATCCCCACCCCACCCCTTCTCTGAAAAGAAGGCAGTCTCTCTCGGGGCCAGCCAGCCTGGGCCGGTTTTCTCAGTCAGTCAGTGCGTGGTTTGTTTGTTCTTTTTTTTCCCCCATGCATTTCATGAGAGAAAACTGCAATTCACAAAACCACCGCTAGATGGCGCGGGTTCGCCATCGACAAGGTGGATGGGGCGGCGGGAGGGGCAAAACACGGGTCGGGTCAGTCACTCACTCTGA